>NW_004754904.1:306579-371579 GCF_000188695.1 Salpingoeca rosetta | reverse complement strand
CGTCCACAGCACCACAGGAGCGCATGGCCGCTCTGGAGCGCCTGCAACGCGTGCAGCACCAGGTACAGCAGCTGCTGCTGGACGAATCGCAGACCATTCAGCAGCAGCAGCAGATCCAGAACTTGCTCCACCGCGTCCAGCAACACCAGCAACACCAGCAACACCAGCAAAGAGGCGACCGGTCCTTTGGCGTGGATGATCAGACGGGTTTCCTATCACAACCCCAACACCAACCACGCCATCGTCACGGCCTTGCGGCACCGTTTGGGCTGGACACGTTGCAAGAGCAGGAGCAGCAACAGCTGACACCCTCAGGCTCGCCACCACTGCCGTCGCTGTCCACCGCTGGTTTTGGCATGATGGCGCCATCGTCGTCGTCCTCTTCGGCATCAGCACGCGCGCACCAACCGCTCACCTCGTCGGTTGCGAGCTCCATGACAACAACTGCCACGCCAACACCGGCTGCCATGCCGCCATCGCCCTCATCGTCGTCCTCGACTGCAATGGCACCACTGCCTGTGCCGACCACCGCCGCCGTGACGGGCAAAGCCGCCAACCGCCGCTCCCGATCTGCATCCGCCGCGCGCAGACGCAACAGACAACGCTCAACCTCGCTCTCCATCCACGCCATGCGCGCGGCTGCACAGCAGGAGCAGCAGCAGCAGCAGCAGCAGTCGTCATCCTCGTCGTCCTCGGCGGCGGCGCTGGGCGGTCTGTCCATGGCGGAGATTAACAGGCGCCGCGGCAGCTCAATGGGGTCTATCACCCACCCGCTCGCCCCCAACAAGGAGATTATGGAGCTCGCTGCACGCCTCAACTTTGACAGCCGCGCCTCTTCAGTCTCCAGGTGCCACGTTGTGTTTCGTTCTTGTTAATGCTGTGTGGTGTATGTACGAGTGTGTTGTGTGTTGTGTGTGTTTGTGTGTGTGTGTGTGTGTTACACTGTACGCGCGTGTGCGTGCATATGTTTGTGATTGTGTGTATGTGATTTCGTGATTGTTTGTATGAGTGCACGAATGCGTGCTATCACGTCGTTGTGTGAGTGCTGTTGTTCTCACGGAATCGCCCCTGTATTCCCCTTTTGTCCCGCCTTGGAACCAGTCTGAACGAAGCCGCCGAGACACCACAGCCCAACTTCAACTACGAATGTGCACAGGACTACCCCTGCCACCCTTCCCGTTGCTCCAAAAAGGTCAGCAGGACGGGTGTGTGTCTTTGTTTGTTTGTGCTTGTCAGCAGGACGGGTGTGTGTCTTTGTTTGTTTGTGCTTAGGGGTCTGTGTTGATGGTGCTTGTGCTGAGCTTATGTGCGTCTCTACAATCAAACTGATGCCATTGCTAATCAAAAGTCCCCCCCCCAAACACACACACATACGCACACGCACACATACACACACATACACACACACACACACACACACACACACACACACACACACACACACGCAGTCCCACCCGTGCCCACACCCTGATTGCGGTAAAGTCTTCCCCAGTCACAGCAAGGTGCGCTCACAGTCGAACCGACTATCAACATGAATTCAATTCACCACAGCTGTATCCATCCATGTGCTCCTTCCTTTTCGACATGTCCCCTTTTTCCTCCTCATTCGTCTTCTCCTTTGCTCGCCATCACCTCCTGCCCCCTTTTGTCTCACAACCTAACACAACCTAACACAATATACTGCTCGCTTCGCCCCTTCCTTGCTCCTCGTGCTTGTGCTTGTGCTTGTGCTTGTGCTTGTGCTTGTGCTTGCTTGCTCGCGCTCGCGTGTGTTGTGGGGACAGCTTGTGCGCCACATCCGCGTGCACACTGGCGAGAAGCCGTTTCTGTGCCCCGTGTGCAACACGCGGTTTACGCAGCGGTGCAGCCTCAAGACGCACCTGCGGCGCCACTCCCAGCAGGATCTCGCCGCTGCCAAGGAGCGCATGGATGCGGCCACATCCTCCTCTGCCTCTGTCGCGTCCCCTGCGGACCCCACCACAGCCGGGTTTGGCCTCGGCCACGCACAACACCGACACATGGCGCACCAGGACCCCTTTGCTCGCCACCAGGAGCAACAAGAGCACCAGCGGCTGCAACGGCAGCAACAGCAACAACAGCAACAGCAACAGCAACAACAGCAACAGCAACAACAGCAGCAGCAGCAACAACACCAGCAGCAGCATCAAGGTGCTGGTAACGGCCCGCTGTCGGCAATACCGGCCCACCTCACCACGATGCACCGGTGGGGCATGTCCCCCTCCAGCTCCAGCGTGAACATGAGCGGACCGCCCACGCCGCAGTTTGACATTGACGATGCCATTGCGGAGGAGCCCTATGCTGAGGCCGCGTCGCCGCTCGATGACGCCCTCACACGCACGCTCACACATGATCTGCGCATCAGCATGCAGCAGCAGCAGCCGCCGCCGCCGCATCTCGGCGAGCACGACAGCATGCGCCCGTCGGCCCAGGGCCACCAGCACCTGTTCAATGGCAGCGGCAACGAAATGTTGCATGGCGGTGATATGGCTGGCGGCGCGCTGCAGCACCAGCAGCCGCCACCACAGTTCCAACAGCAGCGGCAACAGCAGCAGCAACAACAGCAGCAACAACAGCAGCAGTTTGGGGAGGATGAGTTTGGTGATTTCCAATTCAAGGAGGAGGAAGTGGAAGCTGATGAGGAATTCAACAGCTTCCTGCGCGAGCTGCACAGTGGCAACATCAGCTATGACCAGCTGGATGAAATGGCAAACAACCCAGTCGTTACTTCCTCCTCTTCGTCAACAGACCCCACCACCACCACATCCAGCTCTGCGCACCCGCAATGAACCCCCTTCTCTCATCGCCGCCAAACGAACCTTCAAAACGCCGCGTAATATACACCCCGGGTGTGATTCATTTTATTCTCTCATCCCTCTGCTCGTGCTGGGTGCGTTTTCTCGTTAATTTGACGCCCACCACAGCAGTATTCCTTCCATCATCAGCTCATCGACAACATCGACAACATCATTTTCGCGTGGTGTGTGCTTTTGCTGTATGTTGCGCTCACGCATCCAACTCTCTGCTCTTCCCCTCCTCCTCTATGTTTGTGGTGTGTGTTGCCAAACACTCGTGCACTCGTATGTTTTGTTTTTCGAGAACCGTGGTGGCCATCGATGTGGTGCTTTCATGTTTCCACGCGATTTAACGGACCTTTTCTCTCATTCTATCGTTGTGCTCCTCTCTTTATCACGGGAGCTCAACACATGCACACGTGCACTCACACCCGCATGCATCGCCCCTTGGTGGCGGAAGGTGTGGCCTTGTCACCGCGTTATTCTCTGAATGGTTCCGTTGACGGACCAAATGCGCAACTACTGCCTCCTCTTCTTGACGCTGCTTTCTTGAATGAAAAACGACCACACTTTCTGCGCGCGCGCGCGCGCGCGCGTGTGTGTGTGTGTGTGTGTGTGTGTGTGTGTGTGTGTGTGTGTGTGTGCCCTCCCTCCTTATTTCGTCATTTATCCTTTGCCGTTTTGTTCCTTTGGTGTTGATGGTGCCATGATTTCGTTCGTCATCGCGCGCCTCATGGATGGTGATGATGATGTGACGCGACGCAAATATTTTCTTCTCTCTCTCATTTTGTCCTTTTTGGTGGTGTAGAGACTGTAAGCGCCCCTTTCGGTTTGTTTGCACATTTGTGTTTCTTGAGTTGCCTGCGCATCGCTGTGTGTGTGTGTGTGTCCATCTTATGCTGCCTCCTGCTTTCATTCGTGCGCTCGCGTGCCGCCTTGCAGCATGTAGTTGCTTGGTTGTCATGCGCTAATGTGTCGAGTATTTATCGCTCGCTCGCTTCTTCAGAGACGCAGCAATGAAACAACAACAAAGCAATGGGAAAGAACAGTGACATCATCATGCGTGGGATGTAGTTTGGGAAAGCACCAACACGCAAACAAGCAAGAGCAGTGTATAGTTGCAAGAAGGGCACACACAGACAGATACACGAAACAAAACAAACACGAATCACACGAAGAAACACACACACACACACACACAAACAAGCACACACAAACAAGCACACACACACACACACACACACACACACACACACACACACACACACACACACACAGAAACGCAGAAGTTAGTCGGAGAGCAAGAGGGCAACGCCAGCCAGCGTCCACTTGTTCGGGTGGGCCTTGGTGCGAAGGTCAAACGACCAGACAAAGCCCGGGCAGACGCCCACAGCGACCTGCTCGTTGGCACGGCCACGCTCCTTGGTCTTGAACGTCGGGCACTCGTAAATGTTGCGCGTGTCGCGCTTCTCCACGGGAATGGCCTTCAAGTAGAGGATGGGCATGGTGGGCGTGAGCTCCTTCAGCCGGGCATCCTGGATGATGCCGCTGCCCGTGTCCCAGCGCGCACCCTCCATAAACAGACCGCAGATGTACGAGCCCTCGCGCGGCGGCGTGGTAAAGTCCTCCTTGTTGTACTTCTTCGTCACGTCGCAGTTCATGCACATCTTGTCCAGCGGCCACTCATTCTTGCGCGCCGTCTGCTGCAGAATGGCGGTGAGGAACGACTGCGGGTTGAACAGCCCGCCCAGCCACACCACAGCGGGCAGCGCAAAGTCCGTCGACCACGCCTCCAGGAACTTGATGCGCTCCAGCAGATCCGCATACCACGGGCCAAGCGGCTTCGTGCTCGGGTACGCCATGCTCTCCCAGTTGGCCGGCACCTTGTTCAGCTCGAGCGCGTGGCTCAGCTCCTCCATGGCCTCCGTGATGGTCAGCTCGCCCTTGAGGCCAAGGTCAAGCTCCTTCAGCTGCCGCCGAAGCTCGTTGGTCAGCTTGTTCATGCGCGCCGTCTCCTGGAACGCCACGTTGGAATACGGCGTGCGCTCCTCCGCGGGCAGCCGCTGGTTGAACTCGAGCATGTTGAACTCCTCCGGCAGCTTCTCCAGAATGTCGTCCAGGATGGCCTTGATCTTCTCCTCGCGCGTCTGCCCGGCACCCTCGCCGCCACTCGCCGCTGTCTCCCGCGGCTGCAGCTCAAGCACCGTCGAGAACAGCCGCTGCGACGTCACCGTCAAAAACTCAATCTCCGCGTTGGGGTGCATCCAGTACAGGTAGGGCGACTCCGGCGGCAGGTTCTCGTCAATGTACTCGTGATACTCGTTGTACTCCATGCTGTTCGGGCACAGGAACCCGGGCGCAAGCTCCAGATCCGTGTCCAGCATCTCCGGCCGCATAAACTCCATCAGGTACGTGTTGCACAGGCGCCGGTCAAGGTTGTCCGTGATGTGCCCGCCGTACATAATCTCGCCAAAGAGGTAGCGCAGGTCGGTCCACGGCACGGTGTTGTTGCTCTCCAGGTAGTTGAGCAGCACGTTGCAGGAGATGGTCAGGTCGCCCGTGTTGAAGGGGTAGTTGCGGTTCCAGCCCATGGGCCCGAACTTGCGCCGCTCAAGCACCACCGCGTGGAAGTACACGAGCGAGAACAGCAGCTTGCGGAACTCGTTCTCCTTGGCACACATCTCCAGCGTGTCCTGGTTGAAGTTGTCCAGCGCGGCGTGCAGGTTGGCCTGAATGCCCGTGGGCGGCTCGTTTGTGATCTTGATGCACGCCTCCAGGATGCCCTGGGGAATGATGTGCGAGGCCGCCGTGGACGCGGGCTCCGCAGTCAAAAAGTAGCGGAAGTCGTCGTGCGCCTCCAGCGAGCACTGCTCAAGCTTCTTCTCCAGGCTCGGCAGCCACTTCTTCACCAGATGGATGTTCTCCAGCACAACCCAGTGGCCCTTCTCCGCCGCCACCGTCAGCGCGTTCTCCGCAACAACCTCCTGGCCCTGGCCAAGCGACACCTGGTGGTAGTTGTTGTTGTCAAAGGCAAACCCGAGCTTGTTGCCAAGCTGCTCCACCTGCAGAATCGGGTTCACGCCCGGGGAGAGGATGAAGAAGACGCCCGTGGCGCGCGACGTCTCCTCAAACGTCCTTGAAAACTCCATGACGCGGCCCGCCGTGTACTTCTCGCCGAGCACCTCCGCCACAAACAGCGACATGGCGTACAGCATGCGGTCCGGGCGGAAGCAGCGCATCATGCACAGCCGCTGCATGAGCGTCTTGTTCTTCCACTCGCCAGGGAACTTCTCCTTCTCCGGCACCTCGCTCTCGCAGAACTTCTTCCAGCGCTTGGCCGAGCCCTCCACGTCCCGGTCGAGGTTGGCAAACGCCTCCAGCGCCGAGAGCGCCTTGAGGTTGCCCCACGAGGCGTGGCTCATAAAGTCAACGGGGCTCACCACGTTGGGCACGGACGGCGCCTTGAGCAGAAACTCGAGCTCCGCGGGCACAATCTCGCCGCGCTTGGCGAGAATCTGCAGGGCCATCTGCGAGGAGAAGATGAGCTTGTCGCGCTCAAACAGGCCGCGCGAGACATAGTTGAACACGGAGAAGGTGATGGTCTCCGTGATGTTGTCCACGCGCGCCTTCACCTCCTCCGCGGGCTCCGAGATGGAGATGGCGTGCGCAAACACCACCTTGAACGCCTTAAGCGAGATCTGGTACATGGGGTGGATCTTGTCCAGCTCGTTGATGATGAAGTAGAGCAGGGCGGCGCGCGCGGCGGCGGGGCGGTACAGCTCGCGGTTGCGGTTGATCTCCTCCTCCGTCACCTTGGCCTCCTTCACCTTCTCCGCAATCTCCTCGGCCGTCTTCTTCGTATCCTCCAGGCCGACAACGAGCGCCTCGTCCTGCAGGAAGTCACCCTCCGCAGAAGACAGGCGCGCCAGCAGCGCGTCCTCGAGCTCCTTGAGCGTAATGGCGTACTGGTTCTGCTCCTGCGTCAGCTTGGCCTTGGTCTCCTGCAGGTCCGGGCGCTCCGCAGTGACGACGTCCGCCAGCAGCTGGTCCTCCAGCCCGCTCTGCGTCACGGTGAAGTTGATGAGCGTGCACTGCGCCTGCAGCTCGGGCTTGTAGTGCGGGTTGGCCATCTTCGTGTGCAGGATGAGGCGGAACGTGGGGCTGTACTCCACCTCCTTGTCGCCAATCATCACGGCGCGGCCCTTCTTGATGAGCTGCCGCCCAAGCAGGTTGTCCAGCACGGGCTCCACGTCCTCGCCCAGGTTCTCAATGAGCAGGCAGTCGCCGTTGCCCACGGCGCGCTCAATCGTGTCCAGGTAGCCCTTCTGGCCCAGGCGCACCACACGCAGGTCCTCGCCCTCGCGCTTCTTGATCCACTTGATGCCCTGCTCCTGCGGGTCAATGATGAGCGGCCAGCGCTTGGCATTGAGCAGGATGGTGGCGTTCTCCGTGGACACGCGGTCGGCAGGCAGGTCCTCGTTCTGCCACGAGGCAACCTGCGCGTTGTCCGTGAGGATGGCCAGCGGGTCCAGGCCCTCCGTGCAGGGAATGGGCGACTTGAGCCCAGACTTGAGGAAGGGCACCCAGCGCTCGTTGTACAGCATGTCGCGGTACTTCTTGGTGAAGCAGCCCGTGTAGGAGATGAACGCCGTCACCATGAGCACGTCACCGGGCAGCGTGATGCCCTGCTGCTTGAAGTTCTGCACGGCCTCGCCCCAGCGCTCCTTCTCAGAGGCAAGCCCGCCCACGAGGCGGTTGGCCAGCGAGATGGTGCGGTTGGTGGCGTCGGCCTCCGCCTGGCACTTGAGCTTGGCGTCCGTGGCCTCCTGGAACTCCATCTGCAGGCGGTGCAGCGCCTCGTCGAGCTTCTTGATCTTGTCCATGATCTTGTTCAGCTTGGTCTGCGCCGCCTCCAGCTGCGCGTTGGCCGCAGCCAGCGCCTGCCGCTTGGGCTCCACGTCGCAGAAAATCTCGTAGAAGGTGACAATGTTGCGCGCCCACGCACACAGGCCGGCGGCGGCGAGCGACTTGCCGCGCACAAAGTCCGGGTCAAACTCCGGGTCCTTGAGGTACGGGTACACGGCCTTGAGGTTGGGCTCCGGGATGTTCTCCTTGTCGTAGTTGAGCAGCTTGTCGAGGAACTCGGTGACGTTGCCCATCATGGCCTTGGCGGCCTTCCACGAGCGGTCCTTGGGCACCTTGCCCGGCGCCAGCAGGCACATGACCGCCGCAGAGACGGTGACGACAATGGCTGGCGGCGCGCCGAAGGACTTAAGCTCCGTCAGGTTGTTCTTGTTAAGCGTGTTGAGGGCTTCCTGCGCCGCAACGAGCGCGGGCTCGGCCTTGGCCAGGTCCTCCTCGCACGACTTCTGCTTGGCAGAGACGTCCTCGTTGATGACGCGCACCTTCTCCTGCTCCACAGCAGCCACCTCCTTCTCCTTGTTGACCTTCTCCGTCTCCACGCCAACCTTCTCAATGAGGGCGTCGGCCTCCCTGTTCTTCTGGTCGAGCTCAATCTCCTGCGCCTTGAGCTTCTCCTTGAGGTCGTCCACCTGCGCAGCCGTGCTCTTGAGCTTCGTCAGGCCGTTCTCCATGCGGTCCATGGCGTTCTGCAGCTCCGTGTGCTTCTGCTCTAGCAGGTGCTGGTACAGCGCAATCTGCTCCAGGAACGACTTGGGCGTGGTGTAGTTGTGGCGGCGCTCGTTGGCGAGGAACGTCTGGCTCATCTCGTTGACGGAGCCGTGCACGTACGCCATAAACTGGGAGATGGGGTCCTTGAGGTCCTCGGGCACCTGCTCCACGTCGCCCAGGAAGCTGCGCGACACGGAAACAAGCGCGTCCTCCGGCCACTCGTGGAACCAGTCAATGGACGTGCAGTTGACAATGGCCGGGAACTTGCGCGCGCGCTTGCGCAGCGTGTCGCCGACAGGGGAGAAGCACAGCACAACCTTGAGCAGGCGGCGCACGCGGTCAATGAAGAAGGCCCAGCAGTTCTCCGTCGTGTCCTGCATGCCGGCAGACTTGACCTCGCCGCGCACGCCATCGACAATCTCCGCCTTCTCGTCGTCCGCAAACAGGCCCGGGATCTCGCCAGAGGCAAGCAGGTCGTTGATGAGGACGAGGAAGCCCTCGTCGCCAACCTGGCTGTCGGTCATGAGGAACATGACGCCCTGGCCCTTCTGCCCGGCCTTGATGTAGCAGCTCGCCAGGTCCGCCTTGAGCTCATTGATGCCGTAGCCCTTGGACAGCGTGATCTGGAAGGCGTCAAGGCCGCTGATGGACGCGGCCAGGCGCGAGAGCGACTGCTTACCGGAGCCGCCGACGCCGACCAGGAGGGCGTTCCCGCGCGGGCTCTCCAGGATGCGGTTGATGCGGCAGACGTGCTGCATGGCGTCGCGGAAGAGCACCAGGTTCATGGCCGAGTTGACGTCGTTGTAGTTGGACAGCGCCTCGTTCAGGATGGTGTTGAGCGACTGCATGCTGCTGACCTGCTTGTACTTGGGCTCGCCAATGCCGCCGGCAAAGTGCGTGTGGATGCGCGGCTCCGCCAGCAGCTGCTCCGCCTCCAGGTCGGGGAACGACTCGGTCATAATCTGCTCGCTGAACTTCTTGAAGAGGACCAGGTCCTCCTCCGTGACGAGCTTGTCCGAGTACACGCGCTCGCACTCGTGCAGGAGCAGGCGGGCGACCTGCAGCGGCGTCTTGAACGTGTCCCCCGTGGAGAAGGCGATGCCCTGGAACACGTTGGTGAGGTCACGCAGGTTGAAGACGTAGTGGAACTTGATGGCTGTTGGCAGGAAGGTGCTGGACGCCTTTGTGTGGATCTTGATGGCGGCGGTGATGGTCGGCTCCACCGCCTTGCTCAGCACGCTCTTGCTGAAGCCCGCGTTCTTGAGGTGGCCCGTGAGCAGCTGCGTGTAGATGGTGGTGAGGGCGGCGTCGCCGGGCGGGCTGATGGCAAACACGGTAAAGTGGCGCTGCAGGCGCGGGTTGATGGTGAAGCTGCCGGCCTTGGGGTTCATGCTGGCCATGTACTGCGTGTTGGACACAATCTTGAGCGTGTGCTTCTGGCGGTCGTACCAGTGGTCGTAGTCGAGGTGCTGGCGCATGACCGTGTGCGGCGACGCCGTGCCGTACAGGTCCACCTCGGGCATGTTCAGGTCGTCCACAAAGTACACGAGACGCTTTGTGCCCGGGGGGCCAAAGTTCTTGCCGGCCTTCTTCTCCAGGGGCTCCTCCAGCACGCCCTGGATGGTGTGGTGCGTCGTGTAGTGGTTGAACGACGTGATGGAGTAGATCCACTCGTCGCTGTTGAGCGAGCGCAGCTTGTCGAGGATGGTGGCCGTCTTGCCGGTACCTGGCGAGCCCACCAGCAGCACGGGCTGGCCCGCGTCCACGAGCAGGTCCATCCAGTAGCGCACGCGCACCGTCTCCGTGGTAGGCACGAGCGCAGAGGACATGGGCACCTCCGGGTCGTACTCCATTGGCTGCACGAGCTCGGACCAGGGGCAGAACTTCTTGTCCTTGTTGATGTAGTAGTCAAAGACCGTGCCGCTGCTGGGGAACTTGACCGTCTTGAACTCGGTGACCCACCACTTGCTAAACTCCTCGCGCCAGTCGACCAGCTGGTCCTTGAAGAGCTGGCCGCCAAAGGCCCACACGGCCGCCCAGGCGAAGAAGAGTTCGTAGTCCTCCTTGGGGCAGCCCTCGGGCGTGTGCTCCGGGGTGAGCAGCAGCTCGAGCAGGTGGCACAACGTGTTGACCATGGACCACTCGGTCATCGGGGTGATGGTCTTGAAGCGCGTGCGCAGCGCGTCGAGGCACGGCGGCACGTACTTCTCAAAGAGGATCATGAGGTTGGTGCGCTGCCCGGGGCTCTCCAGCGTCTCAATCCACGACGCAACAAACGGGTTCCAGCCGAGATCGGTTGGGTTGACGAAGAGGATGCCCGCGCGCGACACGGTGGCGGGGCTGGCGTAGGTGAGGTTGGCAATCTCAAACAGGAGGCGCATGGACGGCTGCAGGGCAATGCGCTCGTTGGAGGCGAGCGTGAGCACCTTGTTGTCGTCCATGACCGTGTTGAGGGACTCGATCCACATGGTGTCAATGTCACCGTCCAGCACCATCCACTTGGGGCTGTCGCCGGGGGAGTTGGCAATGTCGCGCATGATGTGCGAGAAGAGCCCGTCCACCCACTCGCGCGTGGCCAGGTTGATGTAGCCGTACAGCTCGTGATTGGTGACCGCCTTTGGGTTGAGGTCGGCCCAGATGGGCTTGCGCCCTTGCAGCTGGTACGTCTTGTTGAGGGAGCGCAGGACGCCCGTCTTGCCCGTGGCGGCGGGGCCGAGCACAAACACAGAGTGGCGCACGTCAAGCAGCTCCTGCAGCTGCACAATCTTGAGCAGGAAGCTGTCCTCCGCCTGGTAGCCGAGGGACAGCACAGCTTCGCGCACCGTCTTCTCAAAGTCCATGTCACGCTTGCGCGGGACGTCCAGGCCGGGGAACAGGTCGCCAATGAGGCCCATAAACACGGGCAGATCCTCGTTGACAATCTTGGGGATGTTGAAGTCGCGGAGGGCGCGCATGAGCACCTCCTCCTCGGAGCGGTCCGGGTCCGCCCGCTTCAGAGCGCCCGCAACGACGAGCACAGACTTGATGGCGCGCAGGCCCCAATCGTAGTGGTCCTGCTTGGAGAGGAGATCGCGGTTGAGCGTGTAGAGCGTGATGAACTTGCGCGCAAGCAGCTTGGCGTCGAGGAAACCTTCGGACACGAGCATAATCTCGCAGATCATGCCGTAGTCGGGCACGACCATGGCACAGGGGCGGAAGAGCGCCTTGATGTTCTCCGGCAGCTCGGTGCGGCCGGCGTAGCCGGGGTTCATGGTGATGAAGATGCCCACAGACGGGGTGAGGGAGATCACCTCGCCCAGGAAGTTGAAGCGCTGCTTCTTGGCGCGGATGGCGTCCTGGATGGTCTTCACCTGCACGGCGACGACAGAGAGCACCTCGACGGAGATGCGGTTGAACTCGTCGAAGCAGCCCCACGCGCCAGACTGCGCCAGGCCCTTGTAGATGTTGCCAACAGACTTGTAGTCCATCTGCTCACTGCAGTTGAACTGTTTGGTGTGTTGGGGGGGGGATGGTGATGGGAAGGGAAAGAGGGTGAGGCGGAGGAAGTTAAGGGCGTGCAAGAATATATAATGTCACAGGGTGAGGTTATGTATGAGATCACCGCAAACCAATCACAGCAGACCAACACCAAATCACGACCGACGACAGAACACGTGTGTGTGTGTGTGTGTGTGTGTGTGTGTGTGTGTGTGTGTGTGTGTGTGTGTGTGTGTGTGTGTGTGTGTATGTACAAGAACAAACCAAACAACCGACTCTGTACCACCAACACACATATACCAATGCATACGCGCATACAAACGAGCAAAACCGACTCTCTACCACCCAAATACATGCACACGCACACATGTCTGTTGGTAACTAACCACGTAGATGGGAAGACTGATACACCTGGAAAGATCCTTGGTGGTCTCTGTCTTGCCCGTACCGGCGGGGCCAGCAGGGGCGCCGGACATGATGAGATGCAGGGACTGCGTGAGGGTGATGTAGCAGCGATCCGTGAGCGGCGTGACCACCAGCCGCGGCACGTTGCCCAGGTACTCGTAGGCGTAGTTGAAGCGGGCATCGCAAATGTGCACGCGGCACAATTTGGCTTGCTCGTCCCAGATGTGGCGCAGCTGGCACTGCCAGTCAAACGCCTCGGCAGACTCCGCCTTGACGTTGATGAGGTGGATGACGACGTCACGGCAATGCACGTCAATGGTACAGATGGTCTGCAGCATGCGGCGGTGCGCCTTGCTCAGCTTGCCCTGCAGCAGGCGGATGAGGTCGTTGAGCAGCGACACCTGCTTCTTGTTGTACTCCTTCATCGCCGTCTCAAAGCCCTCCTCCAGGCGTGAGAAGGCAATGGTCACCTCTGTGGCCCACCAAATCTGCGTGCCCGTGAGCGAGATCTGCGCTGGGTAATCAAACACCCACTCGCGCCGCGGCTTCTCCTCGTAGCCAACGACGGCCTCGGCCAGAATGTCGCGCAGCGTGTCGCGGTGCACGTCCAGGAGGTGGTTCAGCCAGTCCTCCACGCGGCCCTGCAGCACACACTCGCGCGTAAACTCCACGTACTCGCCGTCCGTGGCGTACATGCCGAGCGCGGTGTTGGGGTCGTCGTCCGGCTGCTTCAGGCCGCCCATGGCCGTGAACAGCTTGGCAAGCTGCTTGGCAACCTTGGGCGGGTTGTTGCCGTTGGACAGAATGTCCAGCAAGTCCGCGCCGGACACGAAGTAGAAGCGCGGGAACGCCAGCCGCTTCGTCTCCAGGTACTCCTGCAGCGACTTCTCGCACAGGCCCAGGCGCGACTGGATGTTCTCCAGCTTCTCGTACAGGCCGGCCTTGTTCGTGGCCTCAATCACGTTGGGCGTCTTGGCGGCGTCGTGCGCCACCTCCTTGAAGTCGACGTCAATGGTGTCAAAGCGCTTGCTGTCCTCCGGAAGCTGCTGCCGAATGTCCTCGGAGCCAATGAAGATGGACTCGAGGTGCGACCACGTGCGCTGCACCTCCGTGTAAATCTCAATCACAGAGTCTGCCGTGGACAGCTTCTTCTGCCAGCCAGAGACGTCTTCCAGGAAGTACGCAATGTACTTGGACGTCATGAGGTTCTGGATCTGCACCTGGTTGTCCTCCAGCGTCTCAATCAGCTCCTCAGACGTCTTCAGCAGTGGCGTGCCCGTGGACTTGTGCGTGTCGTACTCAAACTCGAGCGCGCTCCACGTCGCGTCCAGCTCCCGCAGCGTCTTCTCCATGCCCTGCTCCTTGTTGGCGCGGTCCACAATCGTGGCCACGTCGTCCTCGAAGTTGTGCAGGTTGAGCGCGAGCAGGTCGGCCAGCCGCGTGTCCTCGGTCATGACAATCTTCACGCCCGTCGCCTGCATGAGCTGCTGCCAGTGGCGGTCGCGGATGGAGGGGCTCTGCAGCAGGCCGACGGCGCCCAGCGACGTGATCATGTTTTTCACCTCGTTGTCCACGCCGTTGAACGCCTCCCACGCGCGGGACTCCTTGTCCAACTTGCGAATCTCCTTGACAAAGCGCTTGCACTCCATCTCCATGTTCTCCACGTTCACCTCCTTCCACTTTGTCGTCTTCCACGCCGCAAACTCGGAGCGCACGACGAAAACCATGTCCCACAGGTTCTTGAGCATGATGAGCTCGCGCTTGCACGCGCGCAGCTGCTTGTACTCCGGCAGCTTGACGTTGAAGAGGGTGGCGGACTCGGCCAGCTTGGACATCTCCGCGTCCATCTCCAGGTACTCGCGGTAGTGGTTGTCAATCTGCTGGTACACCCGCTGCGCGTCGTACCGCGTGGGTGCCCGCTTGACAAAGTCCTCGCGGAACTCAAAGTTGCGCACGTCAAACTGGTTGGCCTTGCGCTTGAGCTTGGCCACCTCGTCGGCCTGCAGCGGCGCGACGTCGTTGCTCACCTGGTTGGCGAGCTTCTTGCAGTCGGTCCAGCGCTCCGGCAGCTTGTCCAGCTGCGTCAGCACCTCGGGGCCGACCTCCACCTCGTACGTGTTGAGCAGCTTCACCGTGTCGCCGAGCGGGCCGAACATGGCGTCGGTGGCCTCCGCGCGGGAGGTGAGGGCGTTGAGGTAGCCCATCACGCCGACCAGCGCGTCGTAGTCGCCCTCGGGCACCTCCTTGGTCAGGCCAACCTTGGCCGACTCGATAAACGTCTGCAGGTCGTTGAGGCTGGAGGTGACGTGTGTCTGCAGGTGGTTGAGGAACAGGAAGCTCCACTTCTTGATGATGTTGTACAGCTCGTACTTGAAGCTTCGGCTGTCAATCACCAGCCAGCCGTCAAACACGCTCGAGTCGTCCAGGGCCTTCACCTCCTCGGCAACGGCGTTGTACTTGTCAATGTTCTCCTGGAACTGCTCCAGCGTGGGCGGGTTCTCCTCCACCTGCCCGCCCTCCTCCGCAGCGGCCTCAATCTCCTCTTGCGTCAGCACGTGCCCGTACTTGAGGAACTGCTCCAAGAAGTCGTCCATGTCGTCGCGCCACAGGTGCTCGTACTTGTTGCGCAGCGTCTGCTCCAGCTCCAGGGCAGCGTCGACGGCGGCGTTGACCTTGCTCTCCAGCTCGTCCTGCAGGTCCATGAGCTCCTCCATGTCCGCCAGTTCCTCCCGGTACGACCGCCCGCCCGCGTGCTGCGACAGCCGCGGGAACAGCGAGCCCACGTCCAGAAAGTCGGACACAACCTGCAAGTTCTGCTCCAGGAGCGACGGCTGCGGGTCGGTGTCGTTGATGCCGGGCTCAAAGCAGATTTCGGGCGCAATGAGCGACATCTTGCCGTCCTGCAGCGGGCGGTGCTTCTCGCCGCCGTGCGCGTGTGTGCCAGCGCCAGCGCCATGGCGGGCAGCACCAGCAGCGGTGGCGGCAGCAGCAGCGGTCGTGTCAACGTCGCCATCCGCCGCAGCGGCGTTGGCGGCGGCGGTTTCCTTACCCTCCATGCGATCAAGCAGGTAGGCCATGGACACGTGCACGACGTTGTAGAGGCCGTTGAGGACAAGCTGGTCAACAAAGTCGACGTACGCCTGCCAGTTGGGGTCGCTGTGCTCCACGCCAAAGAGCTGCCTGTTCTCCTCAAGCAAGCGGATAAACTTGAGGCCCGTCTTGCGGATCTTGTCCTTGTGTGGCGCCATGAGCTTGGTGCGGTCCTGAATCTGCAACAGGCCGGACTTGTGGTCGCGGACGAAGAGCGGGTCGACGTACCACTCCGCCATGTCCTTTGTCATCACCTCGACGTTGGTCTTGGAGCTGGACAGGCGGTCGCTCAGGTCCTCAATCACCTCCTTCATCTGCAGGCAGTATGCCTCTGTCTCGGACGAGTTCCAGTTGAGCTCGTTGATGCCGCGTTCAAGGTGCGCGTCGATGGCCGCCAACTCCTGCTCCACCAGCGGCGCCTCCACGTCAAGCAGGTGCTCCTGGATGCGGTTGTACTCTGTGACGGCAATGTTGAGGTTGCCAAGCACCTCGTGGAACTGCTCGTTGCGCGCGAAGATGGCTGTTGCGCTGTCGGGGATGTCGTGATTGCCGGCCTTGAGCTTCATCGGGCCCGCGGCGCCCCCGTTCTCCGTGGCCGCCTCCTTGTCCTTGTCCTGCTCCTGCTGCTGCTGCTCCTGCTGCTGCTGCTGCTGCTGGGATGCGCGCTTGGTGCCGGGCGCGGTGGAGGGCTTGCGGGCGGCGGTGTTGGGCCGGGTGGAGACCACGGCGGCGTTGTGCAGCGTCTGCAGGTACTTCACCTCGCGCAGCACGGCCACCAGCTGCGGGTCAAAGTTGACGTGGATGAGGAAGGTGTCTGGGTCGCGCACGAGGAGCGGCAGGGCGAGGTTGTGCTCGCTACGCTCACCAACGGACGACGCCCACTCCTCAAAGACCTTTGCCTCGTGCTGCTTGAAGAGAGCAAGCAGCTCGTCGTGCTTGGCAAAGATGCGCTCAGACTCGGCCGTCTGGAACAGCGGGTGGTTCATGGCCACAAACTGGTCGCGCGGGCGCTGCGTGCGCTGGCGGAACTCGGCAAGCACGCGCAGGCGGCCGGCTGTGTCTGGCATGTTCTTGGCCAGCAGGGGCTGCTGCTGCAGGTCGTCAAAGAGGGACTTGACTGTGTCGAGGTCCTCCTCGTACATGGTGAGCAGCCGCGGGTACTGCGGGCCCACGTCGTCAATGACGTCAGCGCGGTCGAGCAGGCCCATAAAGCCGTGGATGAGCTTGAAGGCGCCCTCCAGGCCCACGCACTGCTCAAAGCTCTGCAGGGCAATGGCGCCGATGCGGTAGTCGAAATCCGCGCGAAGCTCCATGAAGCTCTTGTACTCCTCTTCAAAGTCAGGCACGACAGGGTCGAGGCAGTCAAAGCCTTCGTCGCCAGTGACCTTGCCAAGGTGCTCCCACCGCGCAACAATCGTGTCGTACATCTGCTTCAGCTGGCGGTTCAGCTGCATTGGGGGGAGGGGGTGGGGGCGGCGTGGAGAAAGGAAGGCAAAGAAAGCGAACGATGTGTGGGAGAGTGAGAGTGTGTGCGTGTGTATGAGTGTGTATGAAATTAGGAGTTCTGCGATGTGTAACTGAGCGGACAGGCAGGCAGGCAGGCAGATAGACAAACGAAACGAAACAAAGCAAAACAAAGCAAAGCAAAACAAAACAAAGCAAAGCAAAGCAAAACAAAGCAAAGCAAAACAAACAAAGGACATGTTAAGCACACCTTCTCGCTGCTGACTTCGACCTTCTCCAGCTTGAAAAAGTCGAGGGCGTGCTCAAAGAGCTCCAGGATCATGGTGACGCGGTGCTTAAACTCGTCCAGGCGCGCAAGCACCAGGCGTGTCTCAAACTTCCACGGTGGGCACTCGCCCTGATCGGCCGCTGTGTTGATGCTGGCGCGCGTGTCCGCGAGCAGCCGCTCTGTGAGAGCAATGAGCTTGAGGGCGTGCTGTGGCTTGACAATGCCCTCGTCCACCTCCAGCGAGAACACGCTGCGCGGCTCAAGCGTGTTGTGCACGGCGACGATAATTTGGTTCATCATCTCGCGCAGCAGCACGACAATGTGGCGCGGCGTTGCGTAGTGCTTGGCGTGGCGCCAGACGAGCTCGACCGTGTGAAATGCCGACGTCAGCAGCTTCTCCATGTCCTCAAAGGGTGTCTCCTCGATGCTCTCCAGGTAGCGGCGCAAGGGCTCGAGGTGCGCGCTGATGTCTGTTGCTTCCTCAAGCGCGCTGTGCACGTCCTCCTGCAGCGTGCGCAGCGCCGCCGCGTAGGAGCTCTGCTCGTGGTCGAGCACGGCCTGCATCTTCTTCATGCGCGCGCTGGTGAGCTGGCTATGCAGGCTCTGCAGCGACTTGCACTTTGCCGCCCAAAAGTCAAGCTCAACAAGTGCTGTCGGGTGCTGCCCGTCCATGAGCAGCTGCGCAGAGTCGCGCTTGAGCACCTCGCGAATCTGCCGCGTCCACTCAATCACGCCAGACTCAATCGCGTGCACCATGCTCTTGTCCCGCGCAAGCTCCGCAATAACCTGCTCGTCAGTGTGCGCCTTCTTGGCTCCTTCCTTCTCTGGCTCCTCCTCGCCTGCGTCCTCCTCCTCCTCCTGCTGCTGCTGTTCGTCGTCGCCAGCGGCGCCGGCTTGCGTCTGTGCTGCTGCCGCATCGTCCTCGTCGAGGACCTCTGCGCCGGCGGGCATGGGCAGCGGCATCTGGCCCTTCATGCGCCCGCACAGCACCTCCGTCGTGCTGTTGAGCGCCTGCGCCTGCGTGGAGACGTCTGTGGTGACAACGGCGGGCCACGCGGCGTTGTTGTCTGTGTTGCGCAGGATGGGCATGAGCACGCCCTCCACAAGCGACTTGACCTGGTCAACAGGCGACGTGGACAAATCACCGCAGTACAGCGACTGTTGTCGTGTAGTTGAGGGTGGGGGTGGGGGCGGCGAGTTGATTAAGGGTGGGGTGTGGTCGAGCGGGATGGATGTATGTGAGTGGCATACGCGGGGATAAACGGTGAGACATGTGTGTGTGTCTGTGTGTCTGTGTGTCTGTGTGTGTGTGTGTGTGCGTTCGCTGTTGGCATTCTATGCGGCACAAACACACACGCGCGCATACACACGGGAACGTGTGTACGTGTGCACGGTTCGCATGCACATGCACGCGCACGTGAGCCGGCGGTGTCTCACCTTGTAGTTGTCCTTTGTGATTGTGTCAGCGCCTTGCTTGATGAAGAAGGCGCCTTTCGCCTTGACCTTGGATGGAAACTCAAACAAGGGCTGAAACACGCCCTTTGCATCCAACAAGAACACAATCAAGCGCTGGTCCCTCTGGTCAAAGAAGTCCAACAGCGCTTGTCTGCACAGGGAACAGGAAGTGCGGAGGAGAAGGGGGTGAGGGTGTAGGGATGAGTGTGGTGTGTGCGTGTGGATGAGCGTGTGTTTGTTTGTTTGTTTGTTTGTTTGTTTGTTTGTTTGTTTGTTTGTTTGTTTGTTTGTTTGTTTGTTTGTTTGTTTGTTTGTGAGCGATTGTGTCAAGTTGTGTGTTTGGTGTGGAAAGAAGGAAGAAGACGTAGGTTACGCAGGAAAGAGATGCTGCATCGGGAGAAAGATTACGAACGCCATCACCGCTCAAGCAATGCAACCCCACAACCCCACAACAACGACAACGACAACAACGACAACGACAACAACAACAACAACAACAACAACAACGACAACGACAACAACAACAACAACAACAACAACAACAACTTAAACAACAACTTAAACAACAACAACAACAACAGACACATGCACGACAGGAGAACTGACTTGTATTCCTCAACGGCAATCATCTTTTGCCATTTGTCCATCTTCTGCTTAGTGGTGTCCAGGACCCAGTGGGCCATGAAGTCGGCCCGGGGGTCCTTCCACTCCTCATCGCCCATTACTGCGGGTGATTAGAGAGAGAGTGTGTGAATATGTGTGTGGTAGCGTTTGGCAGCGAGTGCGTGCGCACTGTGTCGCCTTGGCTTGACAGTGGGCTGTTGTGGCTGTGGTTACTGCTGAAGCGGCAGGTGTGTCGTGGAGATGTGTGCGTGCACGTGTGAGCGTGTCGGTGGTTCACGCGTTCAACGTCGGTGGGTATCAATAATAGCTTCAGGTGCTTCAGTTGTGCTGGTGGGGGGGGGTGTGGTTGGTTGGTGATGAAGAGGGCCTTTCCTTGCTGGGAGCGAGTCAAGTCAAAACACAGACTCACTCAAGACCGAACACAAGGAGAACGGCAAACTCAAATCCCAAACCAAAACGAAAGAGAGAGGGGGAGAGATTGATCGGCGATCAAATCACTAGATATGAGAGAAAGCGAGATGGCGGGAGAGGAGAACACGGGCAAAGGGTAGTCGGGTGTGTGTGTTCTCTTGTCTTCATCAGCTCTCTCAACTCAGCGTCCACCTTTGTGTGTATGTGGTCGTGGTGCGTCGTGTGTGAGGGGAAAACTGCCGTTGCCAGCCACAGCGCGAGTGCACAATTTTATTTTTTTTTCCGGCGTGTGTGTGTGTGTGTTGCTGGCCAGTGCGATTTGAGTGGGTTGTCAAGGCATATGTGTAGCACGGTTGTACTTTTAATAGTCTGTCACCAGTGCAACAACTTGCAACGTGGTGCAATTCGCAAATCGCGGCGAGGGCAGTGAGACAGCGTCAGTGGCAGCGTTCATTGACTGTTGTGTGTGGTGGTGCTTTGTATGTGGCCTTCCATCCATCCATCTTTGTTCCCTTGACCCTCCTTGCCCCCTCCTTCTTCTCTCTCTGTACGGGTTTGTGTCCCAACATGACGCGCCGTGCTGTGGATACGAAGCGTCGGATTCTGCTCGAGTCGCAGATCGACCGGTGCGGTCGTGTGTGTGTGTGTGTGTGTGTGTGTGTGTGTGTGTGTGTGTGTGTGTGTGTGTGTGTGTGTGTGTATGTGTGTGAGTGGCAGGTGGATTGCCATTAGTGTATATGCAAGCTCCCGTCTAGCTTGTGCTTCCTACTGTCTCATTCATGTCCACGTGCGTATGCACCTGTTGCTCAACTCACTGGACAACTGCCTTCCTTCTGACTTGCTGTGAGCAGCCTCAAGAAGCACCAGTACAAGAGCAAGGGCCAGTCCATTCTCGACCCTTACATGAACGTCAGTTTGTGTGTGTGTGTGTGTGTGTGTGTGTGTGTGTGTGTGTGTGTGTGTGTGTGTGTGTGTGTGTGGTTCAACTTGTTTGGTGGTTGGTTGGTTTGTTGCACTTGGATGTTCAACGTGCACACGCGAGCGAAAACAAGTGGGATGCCCCTCTAACTCCACTCACGGCCCACGCTGCTGCTCAACAGGTGTTCTGGAAATGGCTTGTTGAGCAAGTGCCCATGTGGGTTGCCCCAAACCTGCTCACCTGGGTGGGTCTCATGGTCAACGTCATCACCACGGCGCTCGTCGTCTTCTACAACCCGAGCATGGAAGAAGGCGTGCAGGTGTGTTGCGTTTGCGTGTGCGGTTGCGTGTGCGTACGTGTGTGCATGTGCAGTTGCGTGTGCGTGTGTGTATGTGGGTGTGTGAGTACGTGACCTGGACGACTTAAAGGTGTGTTGCACTGCCACGAGGCGTTTGGTCTTCAATCAACTCATTAATTGAGCCTCTATTGCCGTTGCAGGTGCCATCGTGGGTGTACGTGTTGTGTGCGCTCGGCATCTTCTTCTATCAGTCTCTGGACAACATTGACGGCAAGCAGGCCCGCCGCACTGGTGCGTATGTGTGTGTGTGTGTGTCCATGAATGTGGCTGTCACCAGGCGCGATGTCGTCAAGCGTTGGATTGAATGCCTGCTGTTCCTTCAACCACAAAGTGCCGTGTGCGCATACCCCCCTCTCTCTCACACACACACGGTCGCTGCCCATGTCACCACACCACCGTTTCCATCAGGGAGCGCCACGCCGCTCGGTGAGCTGTTTGATCACGGCTGCGACTCTGTCTCCACCTCTGTTGTCGTCGTCGGCGTCCTCACCGCCCTTCAGGTGACTGCTTTTGAGACTGTGTTGTGCTGCTGTATGCTGCTGCGTGTTGTGTGTTGTGTAGGTTTGTCTGATTGCGGCCCACTTCCTCGTATTCCCTGCAGCACACGTTGCATCCAAAGCTCCTTGCCTCTGTTCTCACAACAACAACAACAACTTAAACAACAACAACAACAACAACTTAAACAACAACAACAACCACAACAACGACTGAAACAACAACAACCACAACAACGACTGAAACAACAACAACTTAAACAACAACAACAACGACTGAAACAACAACAACTTAAACAACAACAACAACAAACAATCAGGTTGGCAGCTCGCTGCTTGGATTCCTGACGGCTGCGCAAGCCATCTGCCTGTTCTACTTTGCCCACTGGGAATGCTACGTCAAGGGCCGCGTTCACTTCAACACGTACGCTCACGAAAGGGGCGGAGGAGGAATGTTTGTAGTGGAGTTGTGTTGTCGTGTGTCATGATGTGGTGAGGTGTATTGTGTCTTTGCAATGGGTGGACGACCTTGTTCAACGTTTGTCGTGCCGCTATCGCCCCTCATCCAACACACACACACACACACACACACACACACACACACACACACACACACACACACACACACACACACACACACACACATGCGCAGGGTTGATGTGACTGAGGCCCAGTGGACGATCATCATGGTGCACCTGCTCACCGCCATCTTTGGCGAGGGCATCTGGGGCGCTGAAGTCTTTGGTTTTCCCGCTCGCCAGTTTGTCCTCGTCCCAACGTGAGTCGCGCTGTCTCTGCGTGCCCGTGCGTGTGCATGTGTGTGTGCATGTGTGCATGTGTGTGTGTGTTCGTGTGTGTGTGCCCGTGCGTGTGCATGTGTGTGCCCGTGTGTGTGTGTGTGTGTGTCCGTGTGTGTGTGCGTGTGCATGTGTGTGCGTGTGCATGTGTATGTGTGTCTGTGCCTTTATTGTTTGCTTGGTTTGTTTTGCTGTTCCCTGTGTGTGTGTCTGTGTGGATTTCCAAGACATGGCGCTGCTTTCCTTCGTGTTGGTTCCACCTTGTCACCTCACGACAACCCTCTCTACCCAACTCGCCCCAACTCTCCGCCTCTGCAGGCTGGCTGTTGCTGCGTTCACCATGGCGTCCTACTACAACTCCATCTGGGAAGGCGGATCAGGTGACACTGCACATCACAGCCAACCGCGCCCTCTTCGGAACACCATGCGTGAACCTCTGTCTCGCTCCATTGAGGCTTATCGATTGCACTCGTGCAAGTTTCCATGTTGTATCTGAAGTTATACATCCCTCTAGCACACCCAACTGCACCACACACCACCGCGTGTACGTACTAACGGTTCATTGTCAGCACAACAAACATACTCAGTCACTCACACTCACACACATACACACACACATACACACACGCATACACACTCGCGCGCGCGACGTGTGCAGGCCCTGCGAACACATCAGCGGCGGCAACCGGCATCCTGTCGCCCATGACCGCTCTCGTTGCGTGGTGCCTTGGCGTCTGGCACATGCACAGCCTCGAAGCCGCAAGCGATGTGCGTGTGTGCGTATGCGTCTGTGTGTGCTTTGTTTGCGTGTGTGTGCTTTGTTTGTTGTGTGCGCTTTGGTTTGTTGTGTGCGCGCGTTTGTTTATGTGTTTGTTCGTTCGTTCGGTTGTTTGGTTCGTTTGGTTTGTTTGTTTGTGGTATGCCTGTATTCGTGGTACATCTTGCAACAATTCTTCACACTAACACCACCGTCATCACCACTACCACCACCACCACCACTACCACCACCACGATGACAACACCTCCACCACTACCACTACCACCACCACGATGACAACACCACGATGACAACACCTCCACCACTACCACCACCACCACCACGATGACAACACCGTCAGCTGCCGGCCATCTTCATCCTCGGCGCGGGCTGCGCATCCGCCAAAATCACGTGCCAGCTCATCGTCGCTCACATGACAAAGGTGCACTCACACACACACACACACACACACACACACACACACACACACACACACACACACACACACACACACACAGAGCAGTGCTTGTTTTACGTGGCTCTCTGTGTGCGAGTGTGTGTGTGCGTGTGTGTTGAGTGAAGAGATGTATTCTGTTGATATTGATGCATGAGTGTTGATTTTCCATTCATCAGTACACATGCTCACCGGTCATCGCACGCACACGTGCCCACACAACACCACACAACACCACACAACAATACCACCACCAGTCGCCCGTTCCGCAGTTTGACATTTCGCACGCGGTGCCGCTCCTGTCGTACATCAGCGCTGGCGGCACGTTCTTCATGGACGGCCACACGTTCCTCCTGGCTGCCTGCATCTTCTGGTTCATCGACCTCTGTACGTGTGGGGGTCTTGCGCGCGTGATTGGTGGAAGGCGGCTGCCGGCTTGCGTGCTGGCATTGTGTGTGAGATGGAGGCAGTAGTGGTTGCACTGGTGGTGGTTGTGGTGGTGGTGGGTTTGCACCACATTTTTCCTCTTCGCGTGTGCACTCACCAGTGGCGTGTTGACACACACACACACAACACACGCACACACAACACACAACACACGCACACACAACACACAACACACGCACACACAACACACACTACTACAACTACAACAACCGTCGCCACTCCACAACAACTACAAACACCATCACCACCCATATCAGGGATTTACGGCATCCAGATTTGCCTCGACATCAGCCAGAGCTTTGGCATCAAGGTGTTCAGCATCACCCCAAAGCCGCAGCCCGACGACGCTGATGCGCACTGATGTACACGAGTACGCATGCATGCACACGCACTCGCACACGCACATACACGGCTACACGTGTACGTTTGCTTCGTGCATTAACGTGCATGCGTGTGAAATGCAACAAACTGCCTCATTTCTGTGTGTGTGTGTGTTTGTGAAAGTGTTTACCCGCACGCCGTTGAAGCGTTCGCCCTTCCTGCCATCGTTCTCAGGCTTCAGCTTGTGTATTCCAGTTGTTTTTGTCTTGTCATTCCACACCACACCACTGTATGCCATTTCGCTTTTCTCCTCAAGCCACCACCACCACCACCAACAACAACAACAACACCTCTTTTAGCATCGCGCTGTGTCGTCTTTGTCTCTCCAATACACAACTCCTCTCTTCCAACAATCACGAAATGAACACGCAGCCGCAGATCAAAGCCATAAGCGACGTAAGAGGCACACACACAGACACACAGCTGTTACTGCTTTGTGCCTGAGCCCTTCCCCTGTTGCTGCTGCTGCTGCTGCTGTTGGGTCTCCGGGATGCTGACGTGGTCCTGTGTGAATATTTCATCAAACATCGCCGCGGCATGACTTGCACTGCCACTACCACTGCCAGTAGCGGTCGATGTCACAGCACTCCCATCATGCTGCTGCTGCTGCTGCCGCTTCTGCTGCTTCTCTGTGCTCTCGTGTGGGTCCCCCTCGCGCGGTGGTGCAGATGGTGCTGGTGGGAATTGGCGCGGCGGTGGGGGCGGCGGCGTCGCCAACACAACAGGGCGCAGCTGGCGTGTCTGCTGCTGCTGTTGCTGCTGCTGTTGCTGCTGTTGTTGTGATGGAGGAGGCCGTGGCAGTGTCTGTGCCACGACCCCGGATGGAGGCTGTTGCTGTTGCTGCTGTTGCTGTTGCATTACTGGTTGCGGCTGCTGAATGTGCACCTGCACCACTGGCACCTGCTGCTGCTGCTGCTGCTGCTTCTGCTGATGGCGTGGCGGCGCAACAGAACACAGCGTCGTGGTGGAGCTGGCATAGCCAACTGACATGTACTCCCCAAGACCATTGTCCCCACCACGACCACCATTGCCACCACCACGACCGTCATGGCGATCACCATAGCTGCGTCTGCGTTGCGTTTGCCTGCGCCGTGTGAACCGGCGGCGGTCGCTGCCACCACGCGAAACCAGCGAGAAGGCTGATGTCAGGTGTGACAGGCCGCGTGCAAGCGGGCGGTTGTGCCTGCGAATCATGTCTGACATCCACGCATCATCATCCTCACCAACACGGCGTGTGCGGATGGACGCGCGCTGAAACGCGTGCTGCTGGTGCTGTTGTTGCTGGTGTTGAAGCTGCGTGCGAAGCTGGATTTGCCGCTCGCGTTCTTGCAAGTAGCGCTCGTGCACTGGGTCGTACGCACCCGCCATCACAACTGCTCCTGCTGCTGCTGCTCCCGTTGCTTGCGGTGGCAGTGGTGGCGGTGGTGGCGGTACAGCACCAATGCGCCCGCGATGACGAGCGGCACTCCCCATTGTCTTGTGAAGAGCCTTGTTCCTCTTGTCCACTCGACGTCGCTCGCCCTTGACCTGCGCCTTGCGTAGATCCTTGGCGTACTTTCGCATGCGCTTGTTGTGCTTTTCCAGTGCCACCTTTGCTGCCTTGCCCGTCTTTCCTTTCAGCACCGCGTTCATCTTGATCTGCTCCTTCTTCATCTTCGTCTTCACCTGTGCTTCCTTCCGATTGCTCAAGTCCCTCTCACCTCGCCTGCCTCGTGCCTCTCTCTTCCTCATCTTCTCCTCCGCCCTCCTCATCGCCTTCAGTCTCCTCCGCTCCATCTTCTCCACCTTCCTCAAGTCTTTCTTCCTGTGCACGTACTTCCGCTTGCCGTCTGCACCCTTGACGTAGTACCTGCCATGCTTGTCCACAAAGCACCCAATGTGCGTCTCCTTTGCCCTCCTGCGCCTCAACTCCCGCTCCCTGCGCCCACGCCGCCCGTCGTCTCGCCCCCGCGGCACAGGTCTGCCGTATCGATCGACACGCGGGCGACGTGCATCCCTCCTGTTGCGGGTGCGGCCACGCCTGGTGGTTGTCGGGCGGGTGTTGGCCTGTCGCCGGCCCCAGATGCTGCGCGTGGGGTTGCTGCTGTTGGTGTTGTTGGTGGTGGTGTTGCCGCCCATGCCATCGTCGTCCTCGTCACCACCGCACATGCCGCACCCACAGGCGGAGCACAGCGCGCGTGTGCCGCACGACAGCATGGATGGCAGCAGCCCAAACTTCATGCACATGGCCAGGCCGCCCAGCGCAGCGAGGCCGCCAAGAATGCCAAGCACGCCCGGCAGGCTGAGCCCCAGGCGATCAAAGAACTTGCCCAGACCTTTACCAAAGTCATCCAAGCCAAGGGCGTCGTCGTCGTCGCCTTGATCTGCGTCGCGGTTGCCAAGTGGTTCATCGTCGTCCCAGCAAGCGACGGGCTGATCCCCCACGCACGTGCAGTCGCACAGCCCAAGGCAGGCGCATGTGGCAGTGGTCTTGAAGGCGACAAACCCGGTGTCTGTGATGCGCCCGCGGGCGTTTTTGGCCTCGACGCGGCACGTGTGCACGACCTCCTGCGTGCTGCTGGTGCGGAGCGGGATGATGGCGTCACGGAGGTGGCCCGTGTCTGTCTGCTTCCACGATATCGCTGTTGTCGGCACGGGGAGGACGAGGTCTGAGCACTCGACGCTGAGGTACACGGTTGACGGGCGCTTGTCGAGTCGTGCAAGCTCAATCCACAGGAAGATGTCACGAGAGACGGAGGCCAGGCCATACACGCCAAGCTCGAAGATGCTGAAGGAGACGTCGAGCACGAAGATGCGGCTGTCGTCCGCCTCAATCTCCAGCGTGTAGAGCGATTCCTGCGGGATGTCGGCCTTGAATGCCAGCATATTCTGCACACGCTCACCGACGGCTTGCCGCTTGACAAGCGGTGGCCCCAGCCTGCCTGCCATGTACTGAGCCGCCCTACCAGCGGCCAACCGGTCGAGGTCCTGGGCGACGAGGTGCGCTGGCTGGTTGTCCAGGCACGAGAACGGGTCCATGTTGCACCCGCCGCTCTTCCCGTGCTGGTAGAAGGCGGTGAAGCTGACCCCCGGCTTGTTGCACGTCTCGCCGCTCAGGTCCACGTCTGTCTTGTCGAGCAGCAGCCAGTGCGCGGGGGAGCGGCGGAACGGGAACATGGGGTCGGTGGAGTTCTCGAACTGGTAGAAGTTGGGCGTGAGCAGGACGCGGGTGGTGAGGTCGTGCGGAAAAATGCTTGGCGCGAGGTCGCCCAGGTACGTGGCGATGACGGTGCCGTTCGTGCTGCGCGCAACCTTGTTCTGCACGCCAATCAACAGCACGTCCACGCAGTAGAAGGCGAACCCGTTGACGCGCCTCGTTGGCCTCGCGTTGCTGTCCTTGCACGCCTGGGTTGGCTCGGGTATGGTTCCGTTGAACGATGTCTCCTTGTACACGGCGAGGCGGATGGTGTGCGAGACCTGCGCGCGATCCAGCTCCCATGCGTCGTACCAGTTGGGCCAAAAGCGCAGGCAGTGTGCCGAGGAGTAGTGCGGGCTGTACAGCCTGCACTTGAGGTTACCCCTGTATGCATTGTTGCCGCCACCAGAAAAGAACTTGCACTTGCAGCAGAACCCCTGCGAGTTGGGGATGCGCTCGCCCTTGCGCACGAAGTACCCGCACGTGGGGTGCTCGGCCGTTGGCGCGTCGCGGCATGGGTCGAAGAAGAACGCAATCTGCGTGTTGCTGCGCTTGACTTTGAACCAGTGCTCGTACGGGAGGGAGTTGATGCTCGACTGGTACACGAGCGGGTAGTTCACGAAGGCGTCACTCTTGGTCGGGTAGATGCGATATCGCTGTCCAAGGGGCTTCTCCTGGCCGTTCTCGATGTAGTTGGTGACCTCCACCACCTCCGGCAGCTGCTGCCCGTTGCCGATGGACAGGGTCATGACGAGTTTCTTCTTGCAAGTGCCGCCGAGTGACGACAGCGGCTGGTTCGTGGCGCTTGTGGACTCGCACACCTCCAGGCGACTGTTGGCGATGACCAGCGCATCTGTTGGGTCCGAACGCTCAACAACGAGCGCCACAAGCGCAGCGACCAGCGCCAGCATCTGCACCTGCTGTGGTGCCATTGCTGGTAAACTCACGAGCCGGGTTGCGGTCCTGCTGGTGCTTTTGTTTCTCTGGTTGTTGCAGGGATCGGGCCTTGTCAAGCGTCAGCAGTGCAGACTGTGCCCTGCTCTGTGTGTGTGTGTGAGTGTGTGTGTGTATATGTATGTGTGTGAAAGTGTGTGTGTGTGTATTGTGTGTGTATGTATGTGTGTGAGTGAGTGAGTGAGTGAGTGAGTGAGAGAGAGAGTGTGTGTGTGTGTAAGTGTGGAGGTGAGAGATGCGAAGCAACCAAAGCAAATAAAAGCGGCGCGTGCTGTGGTGCTGTTCGTGGCACGCACGCGCGTGTGTGCGTAATGACACTCGCCTGTTTTCGCTTGCATGGTGGGTGTGATGCACTGGCCAAGAGAGCAGACGGGGGAAGCAACAGTGAGGAGAGTGGGGACAGCGAGGAGAGCCGAGGATTTGGAAGGTTCGGAACTTCATCATGGTGGCGGTGATGGCAGGTTGTCTGGCAGATGTGCGGCTGTGGCAGATGAGTTATTGAGGTGTGTCCTTGAAGCTCCTCCTGCTCCTCAAGGAAAATCCGGACGACAACCAAAACAACGCTGGTGGTGATGGAATGTGTGCGATGCTTTGGTGCCCTTGACTTCCGTATCGCTCTCGCAGCGCACCACTCACTTGCCAAGAGAGTGTGCGCGAGTGAATGGTGTGTGCATCGCAGCCAAGACGGTGGCAGGAACAGACGGGCAGATAGATTGAGAGGGGCGGCTGAAGCACGACGAGAAAAGAGCAGCGATGCCATCCACATCGAAAACAGCAGCTGTCGGGAAGGTGCTGCTGGTGGCAGTTGCGGTGGTGTTGACGAGTGTGTTGGTGAGCACGCGAGCCGTGCGGGCAGCAGGAGATACAACAACAAAAGACGGTGCTGCACTGCCTGGCAGCGAAAATGCCGAGGAGTACCAGCCAGGCCTTGCGTCGGCAAAGCTACGCGCAAGAGGCGTTCACATCGGCTCCCCACTTCATCAGGAAGAGCAGCAACAGAAGCACAAGCACCACCAGCAAGGCAGTGCGCGAGTGCTCGACAAGGAAACGCGCATGGCGCAGGGGGAACAGAACTGCGTTGTGTCAGACTGGGTGGATGTCAGCGCCTGCACCCACGCTTGTGGCGGGGGCACACAACAGCAAATGAGAGAAGTGATTGCACCTCCCTCCGAGAACGGCCGACCAGTGAGTCTGCACATGTGGTGGAGGAGGGGGTTTCTGTGTGTGTATCTGTGTGTGTATCTGTGTCTGTATGTCTGTGTGTGTGTGTGTGTGTCTGTCTGTGCCTGTATGTCTGTGTGTGTGTGTGTGTGTCTGTGTCTGTGTGTGTCTGTGTGTCTGTCTGTCCCTCTGCCTACCCGTTTGCCTGTTTACCTGGTGTCTGTGTGTCTGTGTGCCTGTGTATCTGCTTGCCTGTGTGTCTGCCTGCCTGTCTGTCGGTCTGTCGGTCTGTCGGTCTGTCTGCGGAGCTTGCTTTCTGTTTCCCTGTGCGTTAAGCAACATGCCTCCGAGTCGTATGCACCCACTTCAAAATATGCTCACACTATGTTTGTCATCACTCGCAGTGCCCAGCGCTGGTCCGCAAGGTCGTATGCAACGAAAACCCGTGCGATGATGACGGGAATGCTGAGGCACAGTCTGTGGACTGTGTCCTCAGTGAATGGGAGAACATTGGTGGGTGCTCTCAACCGTGCAACCGTGGCACCCAGCGACAAGGCCGCAAGGTGAGGCGGTGTGCGAATGGGCCGCTCGTGCTGCATTGCGCTCACACGCACTTTCACCCACCTGCTCACTTTCACCCACACTCTCACACACGAACCTGTATACGTTGACATTGACGCAGGTTCTGAGACCTGCGTCCAATGGTGGCGCAGAGTGTGGTCCAACAACACGCACCGTGGTGTGCAACCCTTTCCCGTGCAAAGAGGACGGTGATGCTATGATTGACATTGACCCAAACGCGGCTGCAGCCTACGGTGAGCAACGTATCCACACTGCAAGGGGCGAGGTGACTATGGATACAGAGTCATGCTCACGCACGCACGCACACACACAGACACACACACACACATACACTCACACACGCACATGCACTCACTCACTCTGGCGGCTGTTTGCATGGACTGGCGATAGATGTGGATTGTGTCGTTGGGCCGTGGCGACAGCAGCAAGCGTGCACCAAAGCGTGTGGTGGCGGCGTGCGTATCATGCGGCGCGACGTTGTGATTGAACCAGCTGGCAACGGTGCCGCCTGTCCCCCACTCCTCAACATTCTCCCCTGCAACACGCACGAATGCGCAGTATGTGTGCTCTCGCTGTGTTTGCTCGCACGTGTCTACACTTGTGTGTGTGTGTGTGCACGTGTGTGTGTGCACGTGTGTGTTTGCACGTGTGTATGTGCACGTGTGTGCGTGTGTGTGTATGTATGTGCGTGTGTGTGCGTGTGTGTGTGACAATCCATATGCTCGCGTAGTTGCTGCTAAATGCCCGTGCAAGCGCACCCAGCCCCGTGTCGTAGTGGTCACACCACGCACCTCATCCAACAACGGTCAACTCAACCACTATCGTTGTCCCCACGGTTGTTGTTGTTGTTGTGTCCAGCGGTCCCGCCGTGCAGCTCTCCGGCAGCGCCAAAGTGCACCGTCATCCGAACAGCCAGCAAAGTTCAGGGTACGTCAATCAACCCGTCGCATTCACCCTGTACTCACGCGCGTGTTGGTGCAAGCACATGGTCTGGATCACAGCTGCCATGAGCCGCCTTGTGTTGTCATGTCATGAGGGTATGCCCTGCATTGTGCATTCACTGCTGCAGTTGTGTGTACACCACGCATTCACACGTGCTTGCACACGCACATGCACGCATGCACCCCAATGACATCTTGCTTCTTGATCTCAGGGCACACAGCCGCTGTGTACAGATGCTCCCCACACGCCAGAGCGCGATATTGTTGAGTGTGAAAACATGCCCACTGGAAGCACATGCGAATTCGACGCGCCATCCATCCACTCAACCTGCCAGGTGGGTGCCTTTCGCACATGATTGTCTCTGCGTGTCTATGTGTGTGTGTGTGTCTGTGTGTGTGTGTGTGTGTCTGTGTGTGTGTGTGCAGTGTACTTACTTGATGTTGAGTTCAACCAAACTGAGGTCGTGGTTGTATCTTCGTCCGTCTGGCTCTGTCTTTATGTCTGGCCTGGTTCTCTTCGCCACCGACCCCCCTCCCCTCAGCTTGATGTGGCGACAGCGCTTTCAAACAAACAGCCGTGAACACACTGCTCACACCGGTTTGTCCTTGTCTCCTCGACACCTCCCCCGCGCCCTGGCCTGGGTTGCAGATGACATGCACAGATGGGCTGTGGTCACCAATGCGATGCACGGCGTGGAACGATGGGGCGCGCCCGCGACAGAGAAGGCAGCGAGCAGCCGGCACAGCACACCATGACTCACGCCACCACGATCAACAAGCGCAACAACAACAGCAGCAGCGTCAAGAGCAGGAGGAGATCCGTGGCCGCACAGGTGATGGCAACGCTGATCATGAACAGGCTGCGTTCGTCTCCAATATGGTGTTGATTGGCGGTGGCATTGCCGCAGCGGTGGCCATGGCAGGTGCTGCAGGCCTCGTACTGTATCGAACCGTCACCACCACATGGGCGTCATCGTCGCAGTCAACAGCAACAACAGCAGCCACAGCAGCAACACAAGAGCACACGACCGCGCAAAATACCACAACTGCCGCTGCTGCAATTCGGCTCGCGCGCCTCCGCGTCAAGCGGCGTCGGTCAGACCCGCTCATCATGGAGGAACAGCAGCAACAGCAACAACAGCAGCAGCGTGGTGGCAGTAGCGGTGGTGTGCTGTCTGTACCACCCACGCTGCCAGTTATCCATGAGAGCGATGAGGAAGGCGAGATTGAGGGTGAATGCGGCCGCATCACCCCAACAATGACGGATCAGCATGTCATCCGTCGCCACGCGTTTGAGCGCAGAGAGTCGTTGCTTGCAGGCATTCCACGCCCATCGCCAACACTCCAATAAATGACCGCTGAGAAGCGAGAAAAGCGAGAGAAGGTGCTTTGGTGTTCGGTTGTGTGTGCGCCCAAGAATTAACGTTACAATACCCCTGCACATCTGCTACTTTGTTCGATCTCACTGTGTCCTTTCAGTAATACACAATGTCACTCACAAGAAAACTCAGCATCAGCTCGCCACCATTTTCAATACACGCGCGCATGCACACACACACACATACAGAGCTGCTGTACGCATTGCTTGTTGCTTGATGAAGGGATGGGTTTATTCAACAGTACAGTGCGGCTAGTGCTAGCTAGCTTGCTTGCTCTTTGGTTACGAATGTGCTTACAAGAGAGAAAGAGGGGAAACGAAAAAACAAAAACAAAGGAAGGTGTCAGACGACAAGGCGTGCGAAAGAAGAGAGGGGGGGGGGAGGCGTCAGTTACAACCCGAACCAAAACCAACAACACGAAGACAAAGAAGCAAAAATCGTGTGGTGGTGGCTGCTTAGTCGGTCGGTCGCGATGATTAGGTTGCAGTTAAAGGACGACAAAGGAACAGATGTCACCAAGCTTGACAATGCAAATCAATGAGAAACAGGTAAAGAAGCATGAAGCGCCAAAGCGGTGAAGAGCAGCAACCACCCATACCAACCCGCACGCGCACAACCACAACCACATCCACACATGCGTGCGTGTGCGAAAAAAGTTGTGGTGCACACGGCAATGTGGGATGCACGCGAGCGGCAGGGAATGCAGGCAGGAACGTGGCGCGCGTCGATCGCAACGAAAAGGAGAGGAGGAAAAACGGAAAGCAAGCAGGAAGCACCAGTATGTTCACCCAAGAGAGAAAATAGAGTAGACATGACACGACGATGGATATAAACAGCGAGAGCGTGCCTCATGTACAGAACCAGAAGAATATCTTAAGAGCACCCAATGGCATCGAACGACAAAGCGTCGGGCAACCAGAACAAAACGAGCGAGCGTCGTCGCACCACACTCAGACGCTGCTGTTCTGCAGGAAGCGAAACAAAAAGAGTGGCGCATGTCATGTCCACACCCCCCCCCCAACTGTGAAACACAAGAGGATGAGCAGGTGGACAGCGTCGCTCTTGCGGCTCGGTGCAAGTGACATGTCAACAAAGTCAGGGCCAATGACAACGACAACAACGAAAAATAGTGAAACCGGAACGAAACGGCGATGGAACGCGAACAGGATGCGGCTGGTGTCAGAAGAAGTACAATAGAGGAGAGACATCGAGTCCAGCCGTGGGGCTGCATGGCTCGCTGGTGATGCTGCGACAGAAGCTGTGGCAGAAGCTGTTGTGAAGTTTGTGAGACACGGGGGTTGGTGTGAAGCTGTCAGGCAGTCGGGCGTGTGCGCTTGTCAGCTTTCTCCAGCTGCTGACGTTCGCTGGTGAAGCGCTCGGCCTGATGGACAGTCACAAAGAGGAGAGTGTGTGTGTGTGAGGAAGAAAGTGTGTGTGTGTGTTGTGTGTGTGCGTGCGTGCGTGTGTGTGTGTGTGTTGTGTGTGTGCGTGCGTGCGTGCGCGTGCGTGTGTGTGTGTGTGTGTGTGTGTGTGTGTGTGTGTGTGTGTGTGTGTGTGTGTGTGTGTGTGTGTGTGTGTGTGTGTGTGTGTGTGTGTGTGTGTGGGAGAGAAGTGAGCACAAGGTGGCAGCACTGAGCAGGGGAACAGCACGGCACAGCGCAAAGCAAGCATGCAACGGTACGCTGAAGTCTGCCTGCCTGATACTGCACGCAACCCCAACAACACGTGCACAATCGCATGGCAAACGAAGATGGGCATGCTTGCGTCACCACGTTCACAGTCTCACAGCCTCCATCGCCATATGGCGTACGCACCATGAACAGCAAGGAGTAGATGCAAAAGAGGAACGCCTGTTTCACTGTTAGCGACATGGCTTCTGGCAGCCGGCTGCCAACAGAGATGCTGCACCACACGAAAGGGCGCCATGTGGGTAGAGATATCACAGGTGCATGAGCATCGCAGACATCGTGCATGCGCGTACACGCAGGTATGTCAGGGCGGTATGGGGGTATGGGCGTGCGATTGTGCGCACACGCGCGCGTGTGTATGTGTTTGTAATGTGTGTGTGTGTGTGTGTGTGTATGTGTGTGTGTGTGTTTGTCTGTGTGTGTGTTTGTCTGTGTGTGTGTGGGGGGGGGTTGTGGGTGGGTGGTTGTCTTGGAGATGCATCATCACACGTCCGTTTGCCTCAAAGGATATTGGCAGACAGCCCACAACACTTGAAAAGCAACCAAACACGTTGAAGGTAGGCATGCACAACCAGCAGGGTGTTAGGCACTAACCACGTCTTCTCAAGGAAGGTTGTCTGCATGTGCTTGGTAACCATGGACAGGCGCTTCGGGTAACACTGATAGTACATGGCAAGCTCCACCTGCAAGGAAAGCACGTTGGGCGTGAATGAGCAGCAGTAAAGAATTGGCGCAGCGCACGGCATGTGCGTGTGGGCTAAGATGCAATGTGCTTGATGTGTGTGTGTGTGTGTGTGCGTGCGTGCGTGCGTGCGTGTGCCACTGCAAGCACTCACCATGCGCCGGGACACAAAGGGCTGCAGTTCGGGCTCGTCGTTCACAATGTACTCCAGGCGCTGCGGCTGTCCAATCGCTGCATGTGCAAACAGCACACTGAGTGAGAAGAAACGACAACGCGCAACACAAGCTACTGCACATGCCTGACTGCACACTCGCGCATGCACACGCACACACGTATGCACACATGTAGATGCAAGTGCACGTGATGGTGTGTGTGTGTGTGTTGGCTCACATCCGAGCAGCACTTACACATGTCGCCGACAGCTTTCTCCTCGCCAATGGAGAAGCAGCGAATTTCGCTCTCCAAGCCCGAGCTGCGCGGCGCTGTGGGGAAGCAAAGATGAGGACGGATACGCACACAAGATGTGTCAGTGTGAATGCAACCTACAATGCGCACGCGCGCGTGCCAAGTTCCGGACACGCGTCTTTTTCTTCTTCTTCTTTCAGTCAAAACAAGTTTACAACCACCTTATCCCATACCCGCTACCCCACACACACACACTCCGCGCCCTTCTCCGACAAAAAAAATACGGCACCATGCACAAAGCAAGCCCATGCGCGGGTGACGACGTACAGATGATGAAGCCGACCCAGCGCCCAGCGTGCTGCCCCTGCATCGTTCCCTGGTTCATCAAGTCGCGCACAGAGGGCTCCGGGCAGAAGAACGGGTGGCTGCAAGCACACGACACAGTGCAAATCGTGAAGCATGAGACGACGAGGCATGACCACCACAAAGGTGGAAGTGACTGGGCTCGGACCAACGCATATCGCGCAAACATGACACCCAGCACCACCACAACGCGTACCCAGCACACACACACACACACACACAGAGGCCGCACGCGGTGCACACCTGTGGTACCAGCCAAGAGGCGTGAGCCCCTTCTTGATTGCAATCTGCGCGGCATGCAACTGACTCGTGGGCAGGAGCTCCACGCTGTGCCGCCGCGTCTGCCAGTCCCCGTCTTCAATCGGTGTGCACGGAATCGCCTGCAAACAGCACCAGCACACAAATAAGAACATGATCGCGCAGGAGGGGCAGGGGTCGAGCGTGAGCCTGAGTACGATGGTGGAAATATGGTGGTATTTTGCGCACACACACGCGCAAAGGTGTGGCTCATGTTGGCCTCAATGGCTATTGTTGTTGCTGATGCTGTTGCTCTTGTGGTTGTCAATCAGACGAGCACATAGTGTCGCGCGCGCAGTCGCACACACTGTCGTGCACATGCATGCACGTATACACGCACACACACAAACACACATGCATTCATGCACGTGGACGCACCTCCAGAATGTGGATGCACCGCGTCGCCTCGTCATACTTGCCAGCGAGCAGACCAATCACCTCCATGTCGGAGAGATGCCTGCATCAAAGAAAACGCAAAGAGTGATGGTTTGGAAACCACGTGACACCACCACAGAAAGGGAACGTTTTGAGTCACGTAAGAGCACGCACAATGCTGTAAACTTGAGGCAAGCACACGAGCGTCAGCGCGGCTGGTCTATGTCACCCGATTCACTCTCCGCCCCCGTTCTCCTCTTCTTCACACAGCATTAGAGCATCACCCACGCTTCCCTTCCCCTCTTCCCTTCCCTTCACTGCTCCAACGACGGGTTAATAGAACGTACGCATGGAAGTCCATGACGGTGAGCACACTTGGCGAGACAATTGTCCTTCGCTCGCGATCAACAACGTCGCAGGAAACCTGAACAAACTGGCCAACTTGCTGGCTTGCTCTGCGAGCATGCAGCAAACCGTGGCACGCGGTGTTAGGTTCATGCAGTTCACAACACACGTATGAAAACACACATTTACACACACACACACATGCACATATGCACATGCAAAGAGGCACCCCCTCCACACACACACACATATGCACACGCCTACACACACACGCACACACACGCACACATACCTGCAGAGGACGTCAAACTTGGTTGCCTGGTTGCGCTGACGGCGCCCACGACGCGGGCCCGGCGGCGCTTCGCCATGGTACAGCAGGGCAAGCAGCGTATTGAAGTCAAGGCCGCTCAGCTCAGCATCCCCCACAGAGGCGGGACCCCCCGACAGTGGTGATGCATTTGTGGCTGCCGCCATGGCCGCGGGGTGCTGCTGCTGCTGCGGTACCGAGTCGCTCGAAGGGGCCGGCGGTCCAACAGTGATGCGGGCGGCGTTGGGCGCACTGGCGTCGTCGCCAATCACAGCGCAGTCCGCAGACGTGCTGCCAGCAGCATCCCCCACTCGGGCTTTCTTCGTTGGCGGCCCTGACGCCGCACCATCCCCGCCAAGGCAACCTTCATCGCTCACCCTACCTTGCTGCCCCGAAAGCGGGGCAGCAGATATCGTCTCAATGACCGCCGTCAACGCCGTTGCTGCTGTCATGCCCTTTCCTTCGCCTGCACCTCCAGGTGCACTGGCCAACATCTCGGCCGTCGCCACCTGCTGCTGCTGCTGCTGCTGCTGCTGTTTTGGCGATGCCGGCTCTTTACCAGCGTCCTCGCCATTTTGCCCTTCTGGTTCCACGGCATTCACTGCAACAGCCGCAACGTGCACGCTGCAGTCTTCCTTCCCCTTCTCCTCTGGCTGCTGAGTGCTAGCCACTGCACCGCCGGCGTTTTGGGTGCGGCTGTTGCTGCCGCGGCAAGCACCAGGCTGCACGAGCTTGCTGCTCAGGAGAGATGTCACCGTTGGTGAGCGCGCTGCAGTGGTGGCCGCGGGGACTGTCGCCCCGCCACTGTCTCCGCCAAAGCCCGCTGGTGATGGAGGCCCAGAGCCAAACCCATCAACCTGGGGTAGCGAGCCGTAGTGCGACACATCCCCAAGCCGTTGCTGCTGCTGCTGCTGCTGGGGATGGTAGGGATGTTGCTGAGGGTGGTGTGGGTGCTGTGGGTGACGAGGCTCGTGCTGCTGGTGCTGATGTTGCTGTTGTTGTTGGGCTTGGTACTGGTGCTGTGCTCGTGGATGCGGCGGTGGCTGCATAGGAAACGGGGACGCAAGACCGGCCTGCTCATGCATGGACGACAGTGCAAACGGCATGCGGTGGTCTGGCGAAGCTGGCACTGCATCTGCTGGGGGCGGGGTCAAGGGAAACAGGTCCGCAAAGGAGACGGGGAGTGTGGGCGCTCGCTGTGGAACTGGCGACATCATCGCAGCAGAAACGCTATGTGCTGTTGGCTGTGGTGCGTGCTGCTGCTGCTGCTGTTGTTGTTGTCGCTGTGGTGGTTGCTGAGGATGATAGAACGGCTGCGGCTGTTGTCGCTGTGGGTGCTGGTGCTGCTCTTGCTGGAAGCGGGGTGCGGTGTGGTCCAGAGCAAGGTTGGGAGGCAACCTTGGCGTCATGTGCAAAGTCATCGGCACCGCTTGTTGCGTACTGGCAACCAGCATATGCGGGGGAGCCGAAAGCGGTGCCGGCTGCGCATGATGGTGCTCGCCCTGCTGCTGTGGCTCATACTGCTGTGGCCGTGGCTCGAACGCTTCCTGTGGCTGATACCCGCCCTGCTGTCGTGCAGGATAGCGCGCGTGCTGCTGCTGCTGCTGCTGCTGCTGTGGCTGGTGTTGTTGATGCCGATGGGGAGGGGGTGGGTGAGCTTGCATGTATGCAAGCTGCGGATCCAACAGTGCCGGCACCACGCGCGATGCTGGCTGCTGACTCGTGGAGGGTGGCTGTGGAAGCACACGAGCGTCCACCTGCGTGGTCGCGTGCGTTGTCGTGTGTGTTGGATGATGGCTCGGAAAGAACCGGCGCACAGGTGCGGACGCCGTCGGAGCAGTGAGCATGTCGAACGGACCGGGTACACGCCCAGACGCCAGGTCATACGTGGATGGCGCAGCAGAAACATGCAGACCCCCGTAAAGCGGAAGAAGTGGCTGTGGCTGCGGCGGCTGTTGGTGGTGATGATAGTGTTGCTGCTGTTGCTGTTGCTGCTGCACGTGCGCTTGTTGCTGGTGCTGGCTGTGCGGCGCGTGCTGGTGCTGCAGATGCTGGCCATCTTCAACAACAGAATAGGGTGACGTCTGCAGGTAGTTGGACGCAGCGATGCTGAGCGAATCATCTGAAGCTGCTGCTGCTGCTGTTGCTGTTGCGGCGGGGCCGTTGACTGCTGGAGCCGCATGTCGCATCATGGAAGCAGCGGCAGGGTGCGTAAAGGGGTATGTCGACGCCACGCCCGGAACAGCACGAGCAGGTGCACCCGTGTGTCGCCCACTGCCACTCACATCGCGGGCAATGGAAACAGCTGTGGAAACAGAACCCATGTGGCCTGCTTTTGTCGTTGTTGCTGCTGCTGCTGCTGCTGCTGCTGCTGCTGCTGCTGCTGCTGTTGTTGTTGTTGTTGTTGCTGCTGCTGTTGTGGCCGATGTGTTGACGGTAGGAAGCTGAGCACGGATGCTGTTGTTGCCGCTGCTGCGTGCACGCTTGTTGCTCTTTGGTGCTTTGCTGCCCTTGGACTTCTTTGCCGCGCGGCTTCCGCCATGGCGGCGGCTCGTGCGTGATGAAGACGTTGCAGTAGTGGTGGCGGTTGTCGTTGTCGTGGTCGTGGACATGGGCGGGTTGTACACGCTGGGCATGTTGGTGAACGTCTGGGACCTCTTGGATGAGCTGGAGCTGGGCGCCAGCGGGTAGAACTGCGATAGCAGTGGCGTTGGCGGCAGCGAGGACAGGACACTTGATGTACGGGGCGCACGTGATGCCGGTGCTGTGGGCAGGCCTTTTGTCGAAGATGCCGAGGGTGCGAGCGTTGCCGCTGCTGTCGCCGCCACGGTCATAGAAGACATGCTTGACTCCAGCAGCGGCCTCATAGCCGCCAGCACATTTCGGACAACACCCGCCAGCAGCGGCAGCGGCTCCGGCTGCTGTCGATGATGTGATCGCGCCGTGTTGAACGTGCGCACAAACAGCTGGCCGATGATCCCAGCCTGTTCCTTGGACACACCCCGACGTTGAAGCTCGTCATCTATCGCCAACGCCACAGCCCCGACAGTTGCGTCGCTTGCTTTGTCAACATCGACCTGGTGCATGATGCTGAGAAGGTTGGGTGGCGCATGCTGAAGCAGATCAGAGCCGATACCATCTCCTTGCTCTTGCTGTCCTTGTTGCTGTTGCTGTCCTTGTTGTTGTTGTTGTTGTTGTTGTTGTTGTTGTTGTTGTTGTTGTTGTTGTTGTTGTTGTTGTTGTTGTTGCTGCTGCTGTTGTTGTTGTTGTTGTTGTTGTTGTTGCTGCTGCTGTTGCTGTTGTTGCTGTTGTTGTTGCTGCTGCTGCTGCTGTTGTTGCTGTTGTTGTTGCTGTTGCTGCTCTTGCGTTTCGCAGAAACGCTGCATTTTCATCAAGTTGGATGCTCTCTGCTCGCGCTCTGCTTTCAAACGTTGCTGGTGCGCGCGCATGCGTTCCTGATACCGCTTCCGCACCTCAAACAGGTGCAGCCTCTGAACTTGCGACAGCGCGGCAGCCACCTCACCCATGCCGTGCTGGGAAATGTGCTCGGCCAGTCTCCTGGTGAGTGCCGGCAGCAGGCCGTGCTTGTCAATCTGCTTGCGCAGGAGCGCTGGCGCATTTTCGTAGCTGGTCTGCAGAGCAACTGCAACGTCTTCGGGAAGAATCGACATGTCTTCCTCAGGTAATGCTAAGCCGGTCCCGCCATCACTGTCACGATCGCCATTGCCACCGCTGCCTTGTTGTTGTTGTTGTTGTTGTTGTTGTTGTTGTTGTTGGCTCTGGCTGTTGGCAGCGGCGGCAGCGGTGACTGTGCTCCGCCTGGAAACAGCGTTGGTTGCGGTTGAGGTCGAGGGCACAACGGCCGCAGCCCTCGTCGCAGCTGCGTTCGTCGTGGGTGGAGCACTGGGAACGGATGGCGCTCTTGATGTGGTTGTGGCCGCTGTGGCAGCAGTGGCAGTCACTGGTGTCGTGGACGCCGATGTGCTCTCCATGCAAGGATCGGAAATGCTGCGGCTGCTCGCACCAAAGGTGCGCGTGCTGGCGGGGCTGCTGCTGCTACTACTACTGCTGCCACTGCCACTGCCACTGCTACTGCTGCTACTGCTGCTACTGCTGCTGCCACTGCTACTGCTACTGCTGCTGGTGGTGCTGGGGGTGGCGGTGCTGCTGCTGTTGTCGGCAGAGTGCCCGCGCCTGCCACTGACAGCCGGGCTACTGGCATGTGCTGCTCCATGACCTGCATGTGCAGCAGGCGTGCTTGTCGTCGCTGCCGGTGCTGTCGCTGCGGTAGTGGTGGCGCTACTGTTTTGTGAGCGTGTACCTGCTGGCATTGCCGCCGTCACTACCGTGTTGCTCCCGCTGCTGGCTCCCGGCGCATTGCTTCCCGTCCGCCCATCCTGCTTGTGCTGTCCAACTTTGCTGGGTGTTGCTGTAGCAGCAGGTGTTGTTGTTGTTGTTGTTGTTGTTGTTGTTGTCGCTGTGGCTGCAGCGGCTGTTTCCTCTTCGTCATCATCATCGCCAGTATCGTCTGCAGGATCTCCAGCATCAACCTTGGCCGGTGTTGTGTTGGCTGTTCGCGTGGGCGTGGATGCCGTTGAGCGTGGCGACCGGCGCTTGCGGCTGCTGCGATTCTTCTTCCCCGTTGCACGCCGCGGCAACGGCGGCCCGCACACAACAGGCACGCAGTCTCCAAGGGCGTTTTCCGGGTTCACTGTTGGCACGAGCGACACGACTCCTGCTGCCTGTGCTGCTCGGGCTCCATCGCCATCATCGCCATCATCACCATTGTCGTCACCGCCGCTGTCAGCAACAGGTGTCGTTGTACTCGACTCTGTGCTTGCTGCGGTTGTGGTGGCGGCGGCCTCTTGAATGCGTGGCGCTGCAGTGTCCTGCTTCTGCTGGCCCTGCTTGCGACGTGCTCCAGTATCCGTCGTAGCATCGTCATCGCTATCATCATCGTCGTCATCACTGTTGCTGGCACCGCGGTTGGGGCTGCTTCGCCTGCTGCTGTTGTCACTGTTGTTGCTGTTGTTGCTGTTGCCTGCCTCTGTCTCGCCAGCGCGTGTATTCGGGGGTGAGCACCGCTTTGCACGCTCTGCTGACGGACCAACTGTGATGAGGGCCGCTGGAGCGACCGTGGGTGTGAGGGACGGCGAAGCCGCCGTGTGCGCAGCGGACGCGACTGGTACTGTTGTCGTTGTCGCTGCTGTGGTGGTTGTCGCTGCTGTGGTGGTTGTCGCTGCTGTGTCAGGCAGGCCTGCTGCCGGTGCGGTGGGTCCGGTGCCGGCTGCGAGCGCCCATGGGTTATTTGGTGAGCAGCTCGTCGCTGATGGCGGCTGTACAACGGCCGGCGTGATGGCGGCTGCTTCGCTCACCGTCGGCACAAGCGCTGCTACGGGCCCTTGCGGCTCAGATGCGGCCTGAGGTGGTGGCGCTGTTGGCGACGTTGTCAACGACGGAACCGACGACAGCAAGTCCCTCAGCGTGGAATGCGTACCGCTGCTGCCGCTGCCACTGTCAATAACCATGGGTGCGGGTGGGCAAGACAACGCAGTCTCAGTAGTGGTGACGATGGTATTTGCTGCAGACACCACGGGCGTCAACGCAGACTGGGCGCGCCGCTGCTGCTTCTGCCTGGACGACGTGAGCTCGTTCTCGGGGTTGACGCTAAGCAGCGGCACGGAGGCAGCACCAGATGTGCCAGAACCATCGGCATTGTGCTGCTGAACTGCCTCCTGCACCTGAACTTGTTCACCTTTTGGTATCGCAGACACCACATCCGCGGCACCTTGCTTCTCCAACGGCTGCGCCTGCGCATGCTGCTGCTCCTGTTCCTGTTCCGCTGCTGCCTTTGCTGCCTTTGCCGCTTGATTCTTTGCCCGTTTCATTGCTGCCTTGCGTGCTCTGTTGCGCCTGGCTCTCGGGCCCAAGCAGAACCTGCGCCGGCGCGATTTTCGGCGCACGGGTTGTTTCACTGTGGGCTGGCTGACGTCACTGTCGCTCTCGTCCTCATTGCCAGTGCCAGTGCCGTCCTCCTCTTGGTCCAAGTCCTCGCCACCCTCGTGGTCGTCATCATCGTCGCTCCCCTCACCGCGTGTTCCTATGGTCTTGCTACGCTTTCCAGCCGTGGCAGCCTCCTCCTCCTCCTCGTCCTCGTCGTCGTTAGGCGTTGGTTCACACGCACACGATGACGTCGATGATGTGGGCGGCGGCAGCAATGGCACAGCGCGGCCACCGCTGAGGGCATCCGCGGCCTGCACAATGGCCTCCACCTCTGCTTCATTGGCGACAGTCGGGTATGTCATGGGGACAACTGGCTGCCGCGCAAGGCTGTTGAGTGCTGAAACAACAGCAGGCGCGCTCGTGCCAAGCACCATGCGTGCTGAATAATGATTGGAGAGGGGAAGCATGTTCGTGGTGGCACCGGAAGAGTGAGAAGCATAGAAAGGCGCACACGTACGTCTTGTGTGTGTGTGTGTGTGCGTGTGTGTGTGCGTGCGTGTGTGTGTGCGTGTGTGCGTGTGTGGGTGTGTGCGGAGACAAGTGGTTGTGAGGGCGCACGTCTTACTTGATTGGTGCAAAGCCGCGCGAAGCTTGTCTTCAAAGTTGTCTGGGATACTGCATTGTGAAATCACAACAACGAGGTGGGCGAACAGTCACAAGGCACGTGAGCACGTGCATGGAAGGCACACAAGTGAGAAACACATACACACGCCTACGCATGAACCGATGACACACATACACACACATGCACATGCACACAAAACTGTAAACACAACACAAACGCAAACACAATTGCACGCACACGCTCACGCTCACGCCACCACACACACATACACGAGCACGGGCACACGTACGCGATGGTGATGCTGTCGGGCGCTCGTTTGGGGAAGAAGAGGGCGGAATCGACATGGGGCAACGTTGTCAGCTCTCCAAACGAGGCGATGGCAGTCATCATGTTGCCAATCATAAACTGAAGCCCAACAAAGCTATCGTTGGGCATGTGTTTGATGCTCAGCAGGTACGCGTCGCTGCCACCATCCTACACCGGGTGAGCGTGGGATGTATGTATGTGTGTGTGTGTGTGTGTGTGTGTGTGTGTGTGTGTGTGTGTGTGTGTGTGTGTGTGTGTGTGTGTGTGTGTAGCGCCGTGAAGGTGTGGGGTGGGGCGTCAGTACTCTGTGTTCTCGTGTGGATGACAACACACTTTTGTGAATATATTGACAGGTGCTCAAGTCGGCGCCAATGAAGAGGATTGAGATTGCGAGTGGAAACCAAACTGTTCTGGTCACAGCTGTCAACGACACAATCCACATCAAGCGCATTGCTGTAAGAAGCACAACGCAGAGGGGAGGCGCGTGTGGGGCCGGAGCTGGTAGTTTCATGTTGTGTGTGTGTGTGTGTGTGTGTGTGTGTGTGTGTGTGCGTTTGTGTGTGTGTGCGTGCGTGTGTGTGTGTGTGTGGGTGTGTGTGTGTGTGTGTGTGCGTGCATCTGTGTCATGGTATCTTGTCCTGCTTCAATGCGACGTCTGTCGAATGGTCGCCGTGTTGATCTGCGGCACTTCCTTTGCCCTGCGTCGAGCTGCTTTGCTGTCCAGCACCCGCTCGCTTTGACGGCCCACGTTTTTCACGTACACTCACACACAAACGCTGATCTGCTTTATCCTTCTTCTTCCTCCTCGACAATTTGCCATTGACAGAACGGAAGCGCATAAAGGACGTTCTCCAGGGGAAAGTGAAGAGGAGAGAGTGGATGCAAGCTGCGCGGTGGTTGTATGATTGATTGATTCACTTCGTTTGTGTGTGTGTGTGTGTGTGTGTGCTTGGGTTGCATTGCTGTTGCACTTTTTGCTTGTGCAACTTGGTGCGGCTTGTGTCTTGTTGTGGGCATCTGGAGTAAACGATGGCCAGCAGACAGCGCATCGCAAACAGAAAACAACAACACAGGCATGCACACATGCATGCATACGACACAAGCAAGAAGCCAGCCACGCACGATGAAACACCCCACCACCACCATCACCACCACCAACAACAACAACAACAACAACAACAACAACAACAACAACAAGGGCTTCAACACCACCATCACCACCACCACCAACAACAACAACAACAACAACAACAACAACAACAACAACAACAACAACAACAACAACAAGGGCTTCAACACCACCACCACCAACAACAACAACAACAACAACAACTTAAACAACAACAACAACAACTTAAACAACAACAACTTAAACAGCAACAACAACACACGCGGCACCTGCAGCGCCACCGCCATCATGCCTGCTGCTCATCATCATCCCCGTCAGCGAACAAGGTGTGGGGGCGGGCCCTCAGCGTGACGCCGTCCTGGCGCCGCGAGTACGCTGGATTCTCGTAATGGCGTGCAGGAACTGATCCCTGCTGCTGCCGCTGCTGGCTGCGCTTGGTGTTTGCGCGGGGAACGATGGGAGGTGGTGCTGGTGCCTCAATCGTGTCATATGTGGCTTCGGCATCGCCGCCGTCACCGCTGCTACCACCACGAGCAGTGACAGCAGGCAAACAGTTGTCATACACGGCATTGCTGCTACCACGCGACGGGTGGAGCGTGTTGGAGTGCGCAACATTGTACAAATGCGGCTGCGGCCGCTGTTGATTGCCAGGAGCATGTGCCTGCGGTGGCACTGCAGTTGTTTGGCAAGGCATGTCGTCATACTCAAACCCATAGTCGGCCGTGGGCTCTTCAGCCACCCTGCTGCCCTGGTGCTGACGCGGCAGTGGTGGCAGCGGCGTTGCTGATGACACCCCACGCAACCCATACACGTTTGCACGCTGCCACTGTGTCGTGCCCGCTTGTGACGAAGGCAGTGATGATGATGATGATGGCGGTGCTTGGAATTGTCTTGCCTCCCCGTTGTGCTGTTGCTGCTTGGCTGCTTGCCAGGCTGGCGTGGCGTAAACTCCACTGGACGCTACAGCTTCTTGAGCGTGGGCAGGACTCCTCTGCGCGCGTTCAGACAACGCATTGCCATTGGTGGCGGTGGAGGACGAGGCACCCGAGACGGGTGACAGGTAGTCGTCAGCGCCGGTGAAGCCGTTCATATCTGCATAGTCGGCCTCGCTTGCTGTCGTGTCGCCCACATGACCAGGGGGCGGCTGCCACATTGGATTGGCGTGGTACGTCGAACCTAAACAGTCACGTATGATGGGTGTATGTGAGTGTGCGTGCGAGCGAGCGAAAAAAGTGTGTGGATGTATGGCGACAGCGTGAGTGAACGGGGAATGTGTTTGTGCGTGCATGTGTGCGTGTGGCTGTGAGAGGGGCGGGCGCGTGCGACTGTGCGCAAACACAGGAAAGCCTCATCGGAACAAGCAGGCCACAGAACAGTGCGTTGCTGCTCTGCAATGTGACTGCACTGCGCACCCGATGGTGAAAAGGACAATGGCGGAGACGAGGCATTCTTGTTGCTCCACGTGTCGCCAAGCTGTCATATGAGTGTGTGCAATCAAAAGCTTAGCCACTGCAACGCATACCAATAGCATAAGGTAGAACCAAGACACTCAACACGCGACACATACGCGTACACGTACAAATACAAACACAAACACAAGCACAACGTACACATCAACACGCCCCAAGCACGCACCAACGTCACACGATGGCGCACCACCCCCAACTTGAATGAACAAGCGTGTGCATGTGATCACTGTGCCACTGTGAGTGTGCTCACATCACTGTGTTCGCCACGTGCGGGCGCGTTGCAATGCTCAAATTCGTACCTGCACGGCTGTGCGTGGCTTTGCGGTGCGACGCAGCCAGACGACAAATACAGCGATGATTACAAGGGCGAGTGCGCCGACGCTGGCGCCAATCGCGATGGATGGCTGTCATGAAACAGTAGCGGTGGAGACCGTGGTGTGTGTGACACGGACAGTGAGGAGATGCGAAACTCATACACTTCTTCTCCGAATGAATGGGAAAACGTGTGACATGACTGTTTTCGGCCGCGAACATACATTCAACGCCAACACTCCAACAGGGGAGCGAGCATGCAAAGCTCGGCCACACACACACACACAAGAAACGTGCACCACCATGCATACATGCAAATATGCACGCATGCACGTGCGTACATCTGCACTGCCGGTGCTCCCACTGGCTTGGGATGGGTTGCCATCGACGACGCACATGCCCAACTCTGGCACGTAGCGCGCATTCTCTGACGAGCACACTGTCTCCACGCGGCACACCCACGAACCATCAACCTGCAACACACACACACACACACCATGCGTGAGCGTGAAGGTTTGAATGCGTGTAAACATGTGGGGCAATCACATGAGCACTTATGTTAGGTGAGTGTGTGAATACAAGTGTGACAAAGTGCGATGGAGATGAAAGCGTGTTCAGAATCCCATCGCGCGCACAGAAGCGCGAATCCTGATGCGTTGGAAACCATGGCACGTGCACATGCACACAAACTCACGAACACACACATACAGACACAGGAACACACATACAAACACAGGAACACACATACAGATGCAGAGCAGAATATGCAGCACGCAGCACGCGCTTGCTCACAAGTTCTGGTGCGCCGTTGGAGGGACACGTGCAGGTGGAGCCGTCAACACATGTTGGGCGGCTCAGACACTCCCCCGTGATGATGTGCAGTACAGAGCCAGCGGGACATGTGGCCTACAACAACACGCATGGTGGTGGTGGTGGTGGTGGTGGTGATGGTGATGGTGGTGGTGCAGTGCGTTGGAGGAATGAAAGGTGCGTAGTGAGTCACAGTGAATCATAGTGGGCGGTTCCCATGAGAAGAGAGAAGGAAAGAGACAGCGAAAGGAGCGGGAGGCGGAAGGGGTCACAGAACAGCAGAGGCCCACAGGACAGAATGGCGACAGTACAAATGGCCGCAAATTCATCAGCAGCACACGCATACGCACACATACACACAGGCACAAATACACACATTACACATCCACGTACACACACACAGAGGCGCACACAGGTGCACATACGCATGCGCACAACACAAGAACACACACACATACGCATGCGCACAACACACACACACACAAGCCGCACACACAAGCCGCACACACAAGCCGCACACACAAGCACGCACACACCTTGCCGGCGGGACAGTTGCACGCTGGACAGCGAGTGAGGGAGACAAGAGATACAGAGATGTGGGGATTGCTCGTGTAGATGGATACCACGGCCTCCACTGCACTGAACGGCGCAAACAATGTCTGCAGAATGTGGCACATGGGTGAGAAGGGAGGGGAGTCATTGATTGCAAGAGTGCCACATAGAGCGTGGAGCAAGCGATTGTGGTCAGTCCGTGCAAGTCTCACCTAAATAGGCTGAAAACACGCACATATGCACACACACACACAAGCTCACACAAGCTCACACTCCCACACCCACACACCCACACTCCCACACTCCCACACATGCATGCATGGTCATCGACAAACAAAAGCACACACGCACGCACACAAGCAAACTTGACACGCACAGGAAGAGTGCAGATGGTGTCGGACTTGAGTTCCGGTGGCACACGCAGCTCAACAAGGACCGTGCTGTTGCTGTGGGAGTGTGGCACAACAAGTTGCGGTGAAACCAATCATGAGAGAGTCAGCAAAGCGACATCAAGAGCTAGCAAGAGCATTACACCTCTCAAAGTTACGATCTGCATCCACCCCACCGCCATCATCGTCAACAAACGCGCTCACATATACACACGCACACGCGCACGATATGTGCATGATGCAACATCGTACCCTGCTGCCGCTGCAAGAACGGCTGTGATTTCAACAGCGCCACGAGAGAAGATGTGTGTATCCAAGCGCCCGTCTAGCGCAATGGCGATGGCAGCAGTCAATTGCCTGCGAGCACAGGTCACGCGCGCAGTGTGTGTGTGTGTGTGTGTGTGTGTGTGTGTATGCGTGTATGTGTGTGTATGTGAGAGGGAGTGAGAGAGAAAGCGAGGGGTCGGATGGGAGACATCAAACAATGAGTGTTGGTGCTCGCTTCAATAGCAAACACACACCACACACGCACGCGCACACACCTCGTGTTAACATGAGCTGGTGGTTGCGAAATGTGCAGAACAGCCTGCACAACAACATCAACGCCGGGTTCCAGCGTTGTGGTTGTGGTTGTGGTTGTGGCGGCCAAATCATCGTCAACATCAGGAATGTCGTCGTCGTCGTCGTCGTTGTTGTTAGTGGTGGTGGTGGTGCTTGGAAGCGTCGTTGCCGCCTCTGTAGTTGTTGCGATGGTGGTGGTGGTGGTGAACGTGGTGGTGGTGGTGGCTGCTGTTGTTGTTGTTGGCTGCTCGCACGGCTCCAAACCATCTTCCCCTTCACCGCCCTGCCACCACCGCCAAGCAAACGCACACAAGCCGAAGCTCACAGTGAGTAAGTGTGAGCGTGTGTGTGTGTGTGTGTGTGTGTGTGTGTGTGTGTGTGTGTGTGTGTGTGTGTGTGTGCAATAGCAGGTTGAGGGATTTAAGAAGAGCACACACTGCGTGGAACCACGATCACTTGGTGAAGGGACGCTGACACCACCGCACCTGGAAGGGAAAGTAGAGTGCTGAGGAGGGCGCAATGAAGAGATGTGTGTTCGGCTTCAGCGACACACTGGCATTGTGTGTGTGTGTGAGTGTGTGTGTGTGTTTGTGTGTGTGTGTGAGAGAGGATAATTGGTGAAGATGTAGACTCGGCTATCAACGTGTGGCAAACAGATGTAACACCACAGATCACACGCACTCTAGCTTTCAGAAGGTGACATGATGTGACACTCGACAGCAGCCAGTTGCCTGATACCTGTCCGCACGCTGGTTGCCTTCAACGATGATGTCCTATCGGTGAATTCAATCAGAAAGCAGCGCAGAGTTGAGGGAGAAGCAGAGACAGAGAGTGCACGCAAGCACAAGTGTACAAGCACACATGTAGGATACACAAGACGCTGAGGGCACACACACACACATGTATGCATACATACACACACAAACAATCAATGCAAACACACATACACCACACGTGCATACCAGATGCATCATGACTACCGCTTGCTACGAACATGCCACGAAACACACGTCCAAGTTCTTTCCCTCTCCTTTTCCCCCACACTAAATCGCCACCATCACCGTGGTACTGGCATGCCAGCAAGCAGTGCCGTACATTGGCAGCAGCAACGTGGTCGTCGCATGCAGGACGGCGGAGTGGCGTGCCTTGGCCGCTCGTGTCAGACCCGTACAGCCAATATGAGACCGCGCTCCACACCGCAGTGTCATCGCCATCCCCAATCCAGAACACTGGCGTGCCGTGGTGCCACACAAGGAATAAGAACAAAACCCCGCATGAGTGGTCGAGTGGTGAATAGGACGCACGCTTCTTCTGCACCATCACGCTTGCAGTGGGCATTCCAAACAGGACAATGTCATGTCATCACAGACACACACGCTACACCGCCTCGGGCACAGCCCAGCACAACGAACCACAACACAACACCATGTAAAACACACACGTATGCACAAACGCACGCACACACACGCACACACACACACGCACACACGCACACACGCACACACGCACACACGCACACATGCACACACGCGCACACACACACACGCACACACGCACGCACAGTTCTCACACGATCACATGGCACCTGTGGGCGGCATCTTGACGGAGGTGGTGAGAACCGGGACATGGCTGGTTGCATTTTCTTTGTACTGTACGGATACAGACACAGCGTACGCTGCGCCTGAAGTCAGGCGATGAACCGCCATTTGGCCGGCAGCAACGTCATCTTGCGTCGTGGACAGGGCGGGGATCTGTGGGCCGGCCGACGCCTCTTCCCTCTCCAGGCTACACAGGCACGCAAACAAACCATGCGCGTGTTTGAGCAGTGTGAGAGACAAGGCATGTATGTACCTTATCGGGGACATACGCATTGGGGGGGGGGAGTTGACCAAGATCGAGGGTCCCGCGCTTGGCGATCAGCAGCACAGGCGCTGCTCGAGGTCATCAGTGCACCCAACCCCAGACCATTCCAAACACCAAGTCAACCTCGTGCACATCGTCGTTCATTCGCCTGCATGTGCGCACCTGACAATGACCCGGTCCACTCCCGCTGCTGCCCTTGACCAGGTCACAAGGAGTGTGCTCCCTGTCACGGGCTCCACCTGCTCATGCACAAAATCACACGTGCGCGGCCATCACGCGCCGTCGGTGGCAATACAGAGCAAACCTGGTGTGAGAAGATGTGCAAGTGCCCTTCAGAGCAGTATTGTTGGGCATGATGAGCAGAGCTCCCAATAACCTCACGGCAGCCGTCCTTACTTCCTTAGCGACTCACCCGAAGATCGGCAAGCGGGGCGCACGGGTACGCGTCGCGCTCCCTCGTCTCTTCCGTGCCCTTCTCATTGTCCGGTGGTTCAAAGGCAAGCACGGAGTTTGGCAGCACTTGGAGCATGGTTGATGGGCCGAGTCCAAGTGCGTGCACGACGCGAACTTGCGACGGCGGCAGCTGCACGACGGCCGTGTCTCCAGCACTGGCCTGCAAGGAACGAAAGGGATTTGGTGAAGAGACGGTGGAAACAAAAGGACACAACAACAAGTGGGGTGAGTGTTGAGTGGGGCGATGAGTATGAGCACCAAAAAGTCAACAGCACTTGAGACGACGACATGACAGGAAGGAAGCGAATTTGCAGAGTGATAGAATGATGGTTGGGAGGAGCAATCGGGGAACATGGCTGGGCTAGCAAACAACGGAGAATGCCATCCTCTTCAACACAACAAAACACACAGCACGCACAACCAACTATACACGAAACAACACAGAACGACTGAAACAAGAACAACACAACCCCTCAACTCCCAAAACGAACAGCTACTGCTACAACAGACTCAGAACAGAACAGAACACAGCCACATACCTGGATAACGACGGTATCATCTTCGCACGGAGTTGTTCCGTCTTGCCAATTGCTCACTGCAACCCACTTCGTCCCTGGTCCGATCCATGCAGCCAAAGACGACGACGATGCTGATGCGACGCCCTGTGCCGCTGCGGCGACAAGCACCGCCAACAACAGCCCTCTCACAACACAGCAACCACCGCGCATGATGTTGGTCTTGCAGTTGGACAAGAACGAAAAGTTGACTGGGACAATTTGTGAAAGTTTTCGTGCAAATTATGCACAATTCCCGTTGCGCGTTGTGTGTTGAAGTGTTCAGCCTCCTCTTTGTTTGTTCTCTCTTTCTTTGTTGCCACAAAGCAAACACACCCGCCCCCTAGCCTCTCCCTTCCCTCCTCCTCTGATCCAACGACAACTGCTTCTCCACCAAGCCAACCAGCCATGCTCTTGGTATCTCGCTTCATGCTGCTCGCTGTGGCGTGCCTCGCTGCTGCCAACAAGAGTCTACTGCTGGCTGTCGCCGCGAATGACGTGCCCTACCCTTATTTCGCCTCGGACTCCTCGGGCCACCTGCACATCAACACGACATCCCCGGAGCAGGATGTGTTTGTGAATGGCGTCAGCTTCAAACAGCTGGTGGAGGACGTGAAGGAGCTCAAGGCCGTTGTTGGCCTCACTGATGGCGCGCAGGACTCGCGCAGGGGCCGCATCACGGACGTGTTTGAGGTGTACGACGACGCCGTGTACATCTCCGCACCAAATGGTGTCTTCTTCAGCTCGTCCAAGGAGCACAAGGTGACGGAGGCTGCGGACGGCTGGAACCCAGTCACAGTCTCTGCCCTCGTTGGCGACTACATGACCTTCAAGTGGAGCTCGCTGGAGGCCGTGTACGAGACCATGAGCGACGGTTCAACAGCAGTGCAGGGCGGGTTCAGCAGCGGCAACGCCAAGATTGGGGGCGAGTTCACCATCCGCCTTCGCGAGGCAAAGACCTACTACTTCCGCGCCGCCAACAAAGGCTTTGTGTGCACGGTTGTTGCCAAGCCCGCCGGTGTCGCCCCTGCAGTGCAACAGCTGCAGGTCGGCCGCGCCAACTACAACTTTGAGATTGTGGGCTTTGGTGAGGACGCCGGCTCGAACTGCGAAAACCTGTATGGTGCCATGTACAACTCCAACGGCGCTTGCAAGTGCCGTGAAGGTGCCGTGAAGCGCATGTACCGCAGTTACGATAGTGATGATATCTACATGTGCGTTGTTGCCCGTTAGAGGCTGAAACGGCAAGCGTGGCCGAAGAGCAGTGCAGTGCAGGTGAGGTGACCGCACGTGTACCCCTGTGCATGGCTGAACCGGGACATTGGTGTCTGTCTCTGTCTCTGTCTCTGTCTGTCTGTCTCTCTCTCTCTCTGTCTCTCTCTCTCTCTGTCTCTCTCTCTGTCTCTCTCTCTCTCTGTCTCTCTCTGTCTCTCTCTGTCTCTCTGTCTCTCTCTCTGTCTCTCTCTGTCTCTCTCTCTCTCTCTCTCTCTCTCTCTCTCTCTCTCTCTCTCTCTCTCTCTCTCTCTCTCTCTCTCTCTCTCTCTCTCTCTCTCTCTCTCTCTCTCTCTCTCTCTCTCTCTCTCTCTCTCTCTCTCTCTGTATGTGTGTCGTGTGATCCACTGTCTTGTGCATGATTCTCTGATGTGGGTTCTACGAGGATGTCAAGTTTTCCTGCTCTGCTCTGCCTTGCATTTTTGTGCTGCCTTGCTTTGGGTAGGCTGCCAGTGCCTTTGCTTTGGTGCCTTTAGCTTTGCTGAGTGTGCTTGCTACCTTGCTACCTTGCTACCTTGACTGACTTGCGTTTTGCGTCTTTCTTGTTCCATCTGTTGCATTCCTCTGTCTACTGTCTTCTCTGTGTTTGGTTCGAGTGGCTTGTCTCGTATGCTTGCTTCTTTGTGCTTTCTTACTTTCGTTGCCTTCACCGTTACCTTCACCTTTCCACCCCTGTCTCTGTCCTCTTCGTGATCTGACCTCACCCCTGCGCTCTGTTCTTGTTCTTGTTGACTGGTGCATGGCAGTGTTCTTTGAGTTTCTGATTCATTCTTGATAGTAAAGAGAGACAGGGGCAATGATGGCAAGAGGGGGAAGAGATGAGGACTTGAGGAGGACACTTGCAAAGCTCTCAAAGCTCTAAGCTCTCTTAGTCTCTGGAGCTGATTGGAGACTTAGAGACTTGCTGCAGCAAGCACTGATGTGATGTGATGTGGTACAACATGACAACCGAGCAAACAAACCCTGCCTGCCCGCCAACCTCGCGGACAGCTGTCTACGACACCATAAAATGGCACGCACACAGCTACGACCTTCAAGGCGACGCGCCGAAATGGGACACACCGGAGGTGGATATGGCTTGGCTTGCCAGGCAACCCCTCCCACGCCCCACGCCCACAAACCTGCAAGAAGCAAGCCACAAACAAACCACAAGCAAGCAAGCAAGCAAGTGGCTTGTGGAGTTGCCGCACTTTCCCACAAGCCAACGAGCAAAGCAACCCCAGCCACAGCATTGACCAACGAGCATGGAGAAGGAGCTGAGCGTGTGCCTGGACGCGCCTGCGGATGGGGTGAAGCTGGATACGGTGAGCGTGAGCGGGTGCATCCGGCTGGTTGTGAAGCGAGGGGACCAGGATGGCAAGCTGCAGCCGGGGGACGAGCTGCTGACCATCAACGAAGCCCCGGCGCCAAACATTCTGCTGGCAAACAGGGCGCTCAAGACCAAAGGCACCTCCCTCGTGATCAAGCGCAACCCAATGGCGGTCGTGGGCAAGCCCGCCACACTGACCACAGTTGTGAAACAGCAAGCAAAGGGGCGCACAAACAGCGCTGGCGCCGCGCACCATGGCACTGCTGCTGCTTCCCGGCCTCCAGCACACCACGGCGCAGAAACCACTGCAGCACCACCGCTGTCGCCGTCGCGCCTGTCGCCAATGGCCCGAAAGACGGCAGACCTCATCAGCAAGGCGAAGAAGGAGCTCGCCTCCAACAAGCTCGTGCGGCGCCGCCGCTCTAGCTTCTCCACGCGCGAAAAGCATATGCGTCTCTTCATCTCCAGCAGTTTCGTAGACATGCACCTCGAGCGTGACCTCCTCATGAAGCACGTACGTGTGTGTTTGTGTGTGTTGTGTGTGTGCATGTGTGTGTGTGTGTGTGTGTGTGTGTGTGTGTGTGTGTGTGTGTGTGTGTGTGTGTGTGTACGGTGTGCCTATCGCCCTTGTCGTTGTGTGTGTATGAGCGCACCCTTTCACCATTTCTGTTTGTGAGCACTGTGCTTGCTTCTTCTCCCCTCACTTCCCTCCTCCTTCAACCTCCCAGAATCACTCACACTTACCAACGCACACACACACACACATGCCCTTCAGGTGTTCCCGAAAGTGCGCAATGCGTGTCTGCAAATGGGTGCGCAGTTCACGGAGATTGACCTCCGCTGGGGCATTGACGAGCAGTCCCAGATGCCACAAGTCATCGCCACCTGCCTCACCGAGGTCACGCGCTGTCGGCCCTTCATCCTCTGCATTCTCGGCCACCGCTACGGCTGGCAGCCCCCAATGGTGTGTGTACGTCTGCGTGTATGTGTGTATGTGTGTATGTGTGTATGTGTGTATGTGTGTGTGTGTCTTTTTGCGCGCGCGCGTGTTTGTGTGCCTGTGTGCCTGTGTACCTGTGTACCCATGTATCTGTGTGTGTCAGTCTCGCTGCCTGTCCCTCTGTCTGCCCGTCTGCCTGTCTGGCTGACTCTGTGTTTGTCTATCCATCCGTCTACCTGCCAGTCCAACTGTGCCAGCATTTTGTTTGGCTGTGCTTTCCGCTCAAAGGCTTCTGTTGTACAGCCACACCTCCGACCCATACGCTCATCCAAAGACACCCAACACACCAAACATACCAAACGCACCAAACACGCACACATGCGCTCTCCCAACAACAACAACAACAACAACAACAACAACAACAACAACAACAACAACAACAACAACAACAACAACAACAACAACAACAACAACAACAACAACAACAACAACAACAACAACAACAACAACAACAACAACAACAACAACAACAACAACAACAACAACACCACCACCACTCCTCCTCGAACCGTGCAGGAAGCGCTGCAAGAGGCGTGCGGGCTGGCACCAGACCTGCAGTGGACGCTGGACGCGCACGGGTGCAGCATCACCCATATGGAGGCCATGGCAGGCATCTTGCGTCTGCCAGAGAGCGAGCGCCGCGGGCTCGTGTACCTGCGTAGCGAGGAATACCTGAAGACATTGGAGAAACCTCTGCAGCAAGAGTACAGCACAACTGATGCGGACGCGCGCAGCAAGATGGCGGAGCTGAGGCAGACGCTGCTCAACACCAGAGGCATCACCGTCCGCACGTACAACAGGCCCGATGACCTGCCCCAGATGGTCATGGAGGACTTGCTTGCACGCTGCCAGGGCGCATTTGCCCACGAGGCCCTCACAGACCCATACCAGCAGGACAATTTCTCCCACAACGCGTTTGGCGCGTCGCGCGCCGCCACCTACATCCCCTTTCCACACCTGCAAGAGCTGATTGGCGACATACAGCAGCGAAGCAGCAACACCCCCGTGCACGTCCTTGGCGAGTCGGGCACGGGCAAGAGCTCCATCATGGCTGCCTTCCTCGACCAAGTGCTTGAGCAACCAAACGCCCTTACCTTCTTCCATTTTATCGGCCACAGCAGCCACAGGTCAGCGCGCGTGCGTGTGTGTGCGCGTGTCGGGGAGAGGAAGAGGGAGAGGGAGAGGGAGAGGAGGAGGAGCTTCTAGTGATACAGCAGAAGTAGCATGTTCAGTGCTCATTTTCTCCGTTGGCATGCACCCATCCTCCAGCCCACACAACTACACAATCACACACACACACCACATGCATTCACACACATACTCACACTCACACACATACTCATACTCACACATACCAACACATTCACTCACACACACATTCACATACTCACACATTCACACACACGCACACATACTCACACTGTCCGCACTGCAGTGCGCACCACGTCAACCTGCTCAAGCGGCTGCTGCACCAGCTGAAGCAGTGGGCGCCAGATACCATCACAGAGCCCGTGCCCAGCACTGCCGCACAGCTCGCCGCCGCACTCCCCTCGTGGCTCTCCACCGCCTCCACCGCACGCAACGACAAGGTTATCGGCACTAGTGTGTGTGTGTATGTGATGGTGTTCATGCCAGACCATGTGTCGGTCGCTTGTGCAACCCCGACCCGCTTGATTCTCTGACAATTCCCTCCCCCAAAACACACACACACACTCACTCACTCACTCACTCACTCACACTAACAAACACACACACACACGCACGCACACACACGCACACACACACACACACACACACACACACACACACACACACTCTCTCTCTCTCTCTCTCTCTCTCTCTCCCACCACACACACACACTCCCACACTCACACACACTCCCACACTCACACTCACACACCCTCCCCCCCCCACCACACACACCACTTCCAGACCATCTTCATCTGTTTGGACGCGCTGAACCAGCTGCAGAACATCGACAACGCACATGAGCTTGCGTGGCTGCCAAAGGTGTTCCCGGCAAACGTGCGCGTTGTCCTCTCCAGCACGCCGTGCCGGAGCGCTGATGTCGTTTCCAAGCGAGGGTGGGACGTGAAACACATGCCGCACATTGGTAAGTATGAACGCATCACCTACGCGCTTCTCTTCCTTAACAAGCGCGGCAAGGAGCTCTCATTCGACCGCCTGCACCAGGTGTGTATTGTGTTTGTGTGTGTGTGTGCGTGCGTGCGTGCGTGCGTGTGTGTGCGTGCGTGCGTGCGTGCGTGCGTGCGTGCGTGTGTGTGCGTGCGTGCGTGCGTGTGTGTGTGTGTGTGCGTTGTGTTGTGTATGTATTTGGCATAGATGCATGCCTTGGTACAATTCATTGCTTCTCGCAAATCTACGTGTGAGCATCTGTACCGCCTTGCCCTTGTCTTCAAATTCCTCATCACAAACAACCAAACACACAACACACACACACACAACACAACCACTGCCCAGATTGTGAGTGCAGAGCACGTGACGTCGCTGCTGCACCTGCGCCTGATTCTGGAGGAGCTGCAAGTGAGCGCATCCTTTGACACGCTTGACACGTTTATCCCGCGCATGCTCGCGCCGCCCACGCTGCCGGCCTTCTTCGGCCTCGTTCTCCAGCGCCTGGAGGACACGTACAACGATGCGCTCAAGAGCACAGTCGCGCCCGCTGTTGCGCGGCGTGGTATTGTGGGCAGCATCATGTGCTATGTTGCGTGTGCCCAGCACGGCATTACCGAGACAGAGCTGATGGCGGTGCTGGGCGTCGCCCGCTCCCAGATCTCCACGCTCATGTTCGCTGTGGAGGAGTTTATGCAGATCAACACCGGGTACGTGCTGTTTGCACACGAGGCGTTTCTCAAAGCGGTGGAGGGCAAGTATCTCAGCACAGATGCCCACCGCACAGCCGTGCACGCTGAGCTTGCTGCCTTCTTTGCCGGCACCATTGGCGACAACGGCTGCGGTGATGCCCTGCCCACTGACGAGGAGAGCAGCGTTGCGCGCGTGTGTGCGGAGCTTCCATGGCACCTCCTCCTCTCCAAGCAGACGGCAGCGCTCTGCGCGTTCCTCACCCGCATCCCCATCTACCGCCGCATGCGCGCCTCTGAGTTTCTCAAACTTGAGCTGGCAAGCTTCTGGCGAGAGGTGGGCCTAGACGAGGCAAGTGCGCGCTACCCTGCTGCACTTGCAGCCTACCTTCGCAAGACAAACCTCGGTGCCGTGGAGGCGGCGGACGTGACCCTGGCCCTGGCCACGGGCCTCCATGAGTGGGGCGAGTACGGCGCAGCGGAGCAACTCTACCAGTCTGCACTCGACACTATCACAGACGGGCGCACAACGCCTTTGCTTGCAGGCCACAACGACAACAACACCAATACCAGCAGCCACCATCACCACCACCACCACGACGACGATGACGACGACGAGCACAGCAACGACGCTGATGTTGATCGGGGCCTGTCCCAAGCGCAGTCGCACGTGCTGGCGGAGGTGTTGGTTGGCTTTGCGCGTCTGCGCACACACCAGAGCCGCGGCAGGGAGGCGCAGGCCCTCCTCCGCCGCGCGCACCCCATGTTCGTGCGCATGTTCGGAGCCGACAGCCGCGAGGCAACACAGGTGCTGGACGACCTGGCATGGAACCAGATCATGGCCAAGCAGCTGCGTGGTGAGCGCGGCGCCGTCTCGCTGCTGAAGCAGTCGCTGCTCGCCAAACTGCGAGCCATGCCCAGCACCATTGCCGCCACCATGCACCTGGACACCCTCGATGGCGGCGCTGATTTGGACGACGACGCATGGACGCATGTCATTGACACGCTCGCCGCCAACCCGAAGCAGACGCCACGCACGGTTCCGCCCGCGCTCAACAGACTTGCCCTCGCATACTCCAACCTGGGCCACATGCGCATCGCGGAGCAGCTGTTTTCCTGCTCGCTCCTCCTCCACCGCAGCCTGTGGGGCGACCAGCACCCGAATGTCGCACTTGTCCTCGGTGACCTGGGCAGCCTGTACGCGCGCCAGATCCCACCCGAGAAGCTGAGTCTTGCTGCGCAGGGGGAGGTGTATCTGTACGACGCAGCAGACCCCGAGCGCAGCGACGCGCAGCCTTTGCGGATGGACGTGGACACGCTGTTCTCCAAGGCGAAGCAGTGCTATGAGGAGGCCATTGCCATCCGCACGCAAACGCTTGGGCGGGAGCACCCGTTCACTGCCACGTCCCTCAAGGGCCTCGGCGACCTGCTGTGCCGTCGTGCGCGCGTGCAGGATGCACTTGTGCTCTATCGCCAATGCCATGAAATTCGCCTGGATGCACTGGGCAAAGACAACAAGCAGACGCAGCTGGTGGCCGCGCGGCTGAGGGAGCTTGGCGAGGCCGTGTGATGGGCTGTGGTGTGGTGTGGTGTGGTGTGGTGTGGTGTGGTGTGGTGTGATGATGTCAAGACGTGCGCGCCACACGCTGTGATGGCGTGTTGGTACCGCTGGGCTCTGTGTGAGTTGAAGGCCCGCGTTACGTCTTGTTTGCGCTGCTCTGTTCTTACACCGGCTCCGTTACAGCTTACTCGCTGCTTGTTCACTCACGTCAGCGAGGTCGCTTCTCTCTGCTTTGCACATGTGCCATGTTGGACCGTTCTCCCCTCCATCTCTTTGCCCCTTTCTCGTTGCATGCACCGTTTGTTACATCTGTGCGGCTTCCACTCGCTGTTACTACATGCAACTCTGCTCCAGCATGAATGCAAAAACTCAGCCAAAGTGCACGGTCGCAATGGACAGGTAATCCCCGTCACAAATCACACAGCCAGGCAATCCAAGTCAGAAGAAACAACAAAAGCATGCAAGCATGCACACAACATACAATCCCCTCTCCCATCCACCCAACACGTAGTATCTACAGTGCAGTCAGGTGCACAATCACACGCATGCGTGAGCACGCAGCTGACATCACAAGCAAAAGTCATGCACATTCGTTTCCCACTTCATACGACACACATACACATACACAAACATGAACACACATACACACATGAACACATACACAGACACACGTGAACACACACATATGGACACACCCATGAACACACACCATGAACACATTCTGCACTGGTTCACCGCTGGCTGGACGACCCCTTGGGCAGAGACGCGGCAAGCGCGTGTCCGGGTTTGGACAACAGCTTCTGCTGTCGCTGTCGCACCATCGTGTTGTGGTGTTCCTGCATCTGAGCAAGATACATGCCACCACCACCACAGCCACTCGCAGCAGATGTCCGGCGCGTGTGTGCACGTGTGGAGCGAGGAGCGCGCGCATCGAGCTGGGTTGCCGAGGTGTTGTGACGGTGCCGACGTGTGCGCTGTAAACCTGTTCCACGGAACGAGACGTCTCGTGATGATGATGCTGACGATGGCGGTGGCGCGTGTGCACTGCCCATGTCTGCGCTCGTGTGCACCAGCTGCCACCGATCACCGCCGTCACGGGCCGAGTCCGTGTCGCTGTTGCTGTTGCTGTTGCTGTTGCTGTCGGTCGTGGCGAGCGTGTGCTCGCCGCCTGGCATCTGCAGTCCCCACAGATCATATGGCCGCACGCCCGGTGCATTTCGGATGCGGCGCGCACGCCTGTACGACATTGCAGGTGGTGATGATGATGATGCAAGCAGCGACCCATCACCAGGCAGACCGCTGCTCAGCGTGGAGTCGAGATCCCAGTGTGAGATGCGTGCGGACGGGCGCGGTTGCAGTGACGCCCGGCCCCGCATGCTGCTTGTGGTCGTGGTGGTGATGGCTGTCGCATTTGTGCTCTGCCGGCGATATGTGCCCGATAATGGTGCAGATGTTGTGGCGCCGCGCACGTCACGACGCCGGTGGAAATCCCGCTGCGTTGCTCGATGATGCAGCTCTTGCACAGCGCTGCAGGCGTGTGTATTGTGTGTGTGTGTGTGTGTGTGTGTGTGTGTGTGTGTGTGTGCATGTGCGTGTGTGCATGTGTGTGTGTGCGTGTGTGCGTGCGTGCGTGTGTGTGAGGGATCATCAACGCTGTCAGGCACACAAGACAAAAGCAGCGAATTCGCACGCAACATCACCCACTTGGGCACAAATGCTCATTCCATGTCGCTGACACAAAAGCGCTGCGACTCTCACACCTTTGATAAGACGCCATCGCAGCCGACAATGGACGGGTCAACTCTGAACGGCGCCGCGTGGTCGTGGTCGTCGTCGTTGCCTGCACACAAACACACAAGCGCGCATGCACACAGTTCCGCACATGCACACGAATGTAAGCGTAAGCGTTGGCAGTGAAGATGAAGTAAATAAGTACAGGTGTCACTGTGAAGCAAATACTGCACAAGAGTGTGTGCGCGTCCATGCGCGAGTGCGACCGACTCACCCAGGCTGACGTTCCGTTGCTTCGCGTCCGGGATGAGGGCGGGTTTGCAATCGTCGCTGGGGGAGCAGAGCGCCGACTACACATACGTCAACGTTTGTGTGTGTGTGTGTGTGTGTGTGTGTGTGTGTGTGAACGTGTGAGAACATGTGCGTGTGCGTGTGCGTGTGCGTGTGAATGTGTGAGAACATGTGTTCATAATGTGTGCTTGTGTGTTTGCGATGATGGCTTGCGCATGCCGCAAGTCTGCAAATATCCATTCTCCAACAACCATGTCAAGAAGCCACTGCTGCGACAAGCCCAACAACAATCTCTAAGTGCACGTGTACAACCGCCACCCACCGGCTGCTAGCTGGCTGCGTTGTCTTGCTGATCCGCCGCTGCTTGAACTTGTCGCGAACGCCATCAACCACGACCTCCTCCCCACTCATGGCCACCGTCGCCGCCGCTGGTGTGGATGTGCGGCCTGGGCCCCCGTTACGCGAACCACCATCGCCATTCCGGCGATTGGCAGAGCGAGGGCGCATCGTGGACGGCTTGCCACGAACACGCTGCTGCTGCCGCCGCTGCCGCTGCTGTTGTTGTCGTTGGCGGTGTTCGGGCGAGCGCATGTGTTCATCGGAGTCGCTCGAATCAAAGCCATCACTGCCGCCACCTCGACGACGTGGCCTGCCCAGCGCCGTCACATGTGCACCCGCGTCGTCCACCCCATCCTTGGACCACAGCGTACGGGAGAGCGCTGCTCGCTCGCTTCCGCCGCCATTGCGCGTGCGTGGATGTGACGATGATGGCGATGTTGATGATGATGCCATCTGCCGCAACGGTCGCGTCTCTCCCCGCTGCGCTCGACCCAGCCGCTGCACGCGCTCCTGCTGCTCACGCGTGTGTGCGCGGTGTCGTCGCCACGCCCGCTGGATGGTTATCGCCGCCACAACCGCCGCCCGAATCCGCGACACGCGGGCTGTTTCCCGACGCTGCAGCGATCGCCGCGTCATGCTCCTGCCATTTGCCACGGGAGGATGGTGAGGGTGAAGGGAAGAAATGAACGCAAAGGACGGGGAGGGGCGTGGCATGAGTTTGAAGTCACGGGGCTGACGGCAAGCGCGTTTGCCCATGCACTCATTCCTTCGCTCGTGGCATACACACATACATGCACACATGTACACACATACATGCACACATGTACACACACATGTACACACACATGTACACATGTACAAGCACGTGTACACACGTGTACATACATGTACACAGAGTCACACCAAAACGTCTGCAGCCACGCGAGCGCCTACTGACCTGTGCAGGATGAGAGCACGTGCGCGTGCATCGAGACCAAGCGTTGCTGTTTCCTCCAGTGGCAGCGCATCGCCCGCGTCAACAGCACTCGGTCGCGTTCTTGTTACTGCTGCTGCCGCTGCTGCTGTCGGTGACGTTGTCTTGTCCCGTTGTGGTGCTTTCGCTTGAGCTCGGTCGTGCTGTTCTGCAGCGAGGGCAGCAGCTGTTCTTCTTTCTTCCTCCTCTTTCTTGTTCTTCTGCCTCGCCTTCGCTTCTTCTTGCCGCCGCTTTGCTTCTTCTTCCTCCTGTTTCTTCCTCTCCTCTTCTTCCTCTCTCTTCTTCCTTTCCTCTTCTTTCTTCTTCCTATCTTCCTCTACCTCTGCTTGTTTCCTTCGTTCCTCCTCTTCCTCTGCTTGTTTCTTCCTTTCCTTTTCCTCGTCCTCTGCTTGTTTCTTCTTCCTATCTTCCTCCTCCTCTGCTTGTTTCTTCCTTTCCTCTTCCTCTTCCTCCTCTCGTTTGGCTCTTTCTTCCTCAAGCCGGTTGCTTTCCTTCTGCTGTTCTGCCTCCTTCTTCATCGCTTCATCTTCTTCCTCCTTCTTTCTCATCTCTTCCTCTTCCTTCTTCATCCGCGCTTGTTCCTCTTCCAGCTTCTTTCTCGCTTCTTCCTCTGCTTGAATCTTCCTCTCCTCTTCCTCTCTCTTCTTCCTTTCCTGTTCTTCCGCCTCCTTGTTTCTCTTCTCTTGTTTCTTCCTTTCCTCTTCCTCCTCCTCTTCCTCCCTCTTCTTCCTCTCCTCCTCTTCCTTTCTCATCTCCTCCTCCTCTTCCTCCCTCTTCTTCCTCTCCTCCTCTTCCTTTCTCATCTCCTCTTTCTTCTCTCGTTGCCGCTGCTCCAATTCCGCCCGCGCTGCCGAAATCGCCGCAGTCGACTGTTGCAACACGACAAACACGCACACAAACACGCACACAAACACGCACACATGTGGTGAGTAATGATCGCACGGTGGCAACGCGCGCACCATGTCCATCTGCCCATACACATACACAAGCACATACACATACGTATACAAATACCAACACCCCATACACAGTCCCATACATACACACAGTCACATACACAAACACAAACAGAAATGTGCGCACCTTCTTCCACGCTCGAAAGCTGCGCTGGATCTTCAAGACGGCAATCTGGCCACGGTGAACGCACGTGAGGGCAGCGTTAGTACGTGGAACAGCACATGCGTATTCATGGCACATTGCACCTCTCAACCCGCTCTATCGACACACGTATGCAAATGCACTCAAATGCACACAGGTACACACACACACACACACACACACACACACACACAAACGAAAACACACACACACACACACACACACGCACACACACACACACACACACACACACACACACAAACGAAAACACAGACACAGCTTGCTCGCGCAACCAACCCCAACCCCCCCCCCCCCCAAAAAAAAACCCAAAAAAAAACCACCAACACATTGGCCTGCGCACCATTGCCATTTCTGCGCGTGTGTAACCGCCGGCGTCTCTGAGCATCTCCACCACACGTTCGTGTTCCCGCTCGTGCGCGTAGTCCAGAGGCGTGAACCGCTTGTCAGAGTGCTCCATGTAGTTTGGCCATGCGTTGTGCTGTAGCATTGCCGCCACCACGTCAGCGTGTCCCTCCAACGCGGCCCAATGGAGGGGTGACACGCCGTCAGCGTCAACGACGTTTGCATCTGCGCCAGCAGACAACAGTGCATTCACGCTCGCAAGACACCCGCCGAAGCACGCAAAGTGGAGCGGCTGGACACGTGTCGCGGCGAGTGTGTGTGTGTGTGTGTGTGTGTGTGTGTGTGTGTGTGTGTGTGTGTGTGTGTGTGTTGTTGT
>NW_004754904.1:303074-306479 GCF_000188695.1 Salpingoeca rosetta | reverse complement strand
TGTGTGTGTGTGTGTGTGTGTGTGTGTGTGTGTTTGTCAATGTGTGTGTGTGTGTGTCAATGTGTGTGTGTGTTAATGTGTGAATGAATGTGTGTTTGTGTATGTATGTGAGTCGGTTTGAAGCGGGAGCGAGACTGTAAACGAGCAACCGGCCCACGTGTGTGATGTGACATGACATCCACGAGGGCGCTCAAGCCAAACGGGGCTGGTGCCCAACCTACCGTCGCGTGTGTTGCGTCGAGCGGGGCCGGATTCGCTGCGTACGGGAGAATGGTCAGCACTGTTGCCGCGTCCGAGGCAGACGCTGTTGGGCGGTGTTGAGAACAGGACGCACGTGGGATGAACATTGCGTGTGCGTGTGTGTGTGTGTGTGATCGTGGGTGTGTGTGTGTGTGTGTGAGTTGATGAATGTCAATGAGAACGTTGCCGAAAATGCTTGCATGAACAAAAGCAGGCAATAGCTGCGTGCAATTAGGAGTGTGAGAGTGTAAGAGAGAGAGAGAGAGAGAGAGAGAGACAGAGAGAGAGAGAGAGAGAGAGAGAGAGAGAGACAGAGAGAGACAGAGAGAGAGAGAGACAGACAGACAGTCAGTCAGACAGACAGTCAGACAGACAGTCAGACAGACAGACAGACAGAGAGAGGGAGGGAGGGAGAGGGAGGGAGAGACGAGGGTGTGCCGACTAGGAACTGACCTGCGTGATGAAGCGCTGTGCGGCCGCCAGCATCCGAGAGAGACGGGTCGCACCCAGCTGTTGGCGTTGATGGTGGAGTGTGAGATGAGGAAAGGGCAGAGCGTGATAAGGGGCGACGGATGACAACGAAGAAGCGATTGACACGAGGACACGAACACAAGCAAGCACAATTACAAGCCTTGACCAGCATATGTACAGCGCTTGACAAGCATGCACGTAAGCACTCGAATACAAGCAAACGCACATACGGCAAACACAATCACACAATCACACAATCACACAATCACACAATCACACGAGCATACACACACACGCCCACGAACACATGGGTGCACGTTCACGTGTGCATGTGCTGCGCGCCACTGCACACCTTCAAGCAGGAGCATGGCACCGGCAGCGTCATCGTTCTGGCAGCACGCGATGAGCGGCGTCAACTGATCCCCGCCGTCTTGCGCATTCAGATCAACTTTGTGCTGATGACGTGATTGCATGCAGGCAAAACGATGTGGTACGACCATGTGTGTGTGTGAGCGAGTGTATGGACGTGAATGCGTGTGATGTGAACGCGTGCGTGCGTGTGTGAGCGAGTGTATAACTGCGTGCGTGTGTGCGTGTGTGCGTGTGAGCGCTTGCTCCTGTCTGGCCCATTGCAGTCATGTGTCTGCCAATACACGGTGGCGGTTGCACTCACCTGGATCAAGACCGCCATTGCATCATGATGCGAGCCGTATGCCGCAAGATGCAGCGCTAGTCGATCGAGGCACGTGTGCATGTGTGAGCTTGGATGGAGGTACAAATGCATTGTGCATACACACGCGCACACGCACGCACACACACACATACACTTACGCGGACGCAACATGCACATAGGAGGACGAGAATAGCAGGTGCAAGCATGCGTACGCAAGCGCCTTCCCAGCTCTCTTTGCTTACCTGTTGCTCCGTTTGAGTCTGTGCTGTTGGGATTGCAGCCCGCATTTAGCAATCGCTCAATCATCGCAGGCGTCGACGGTGACACTGTTGCGCATGTGAGTGTGTGTGTGTGTGTGCATGGTGAGAAGAAGTGAGAGACACAGCGACGAGAAATGGCTTGCTACAGACCCATCAATCCAACAATCCAACAACAGCAACAGCTGTAGCAGGAGACGAGCACGAGAACACGCAACGAGCACAAACCTTGGGAGAGACACCAGTGTAGTGGCGTGCGACCGTGCACATCCGCTGTTTCGTGTATATGTATATATGTGTGTGAGCGCCCTCGAACAGAAGAATTGATGCAACTTGCAAGCTCGATACGTCCACGTGCACCCGCGCGCACACACAAACATATATACACGCATGGGCAAGCCTGCATGGGTACATTGATGCGCATACCCGTGTCGGTGAACTGGGTGTAGTTAAGCAAAGCATCAAGCGTTGCCGTCGAATCCAGAATGGACGCATAGTGGAACACCGTTGCCTCTGCACACACACACACACAATATGCACACGTACACAAAACACAATATGCACACGTACACAAAACACAATATGCACACGTACATGGCGAAGACACATTCGTGCACATGGACAAGGGTGAGGTTGTAATGAACAGCACACGTAACTGAGAGCAAAAGCTGTACGAGCACACAAAACTGAGAGCAAAAGCTGTACGAGCACACACATAGACGCATGCACGCACCCACATACACCACACACGTGCGCAGACATGCAGACACACAATCCACCGTGACACACTTCAAAATCGTGCTCACAGCATGCAACCGCACCCTTCTTTGTCGCGCACGTTGCTTGTGGACCCGCTTGCAACAGCAGCGTCACACACTCTGGGCGAGCGAGCGACACAGCCCTGATGTTGATGGTGATGGGAGACAATGGTGGTAACATGAGAGACACGTCAACAGAAGCAAACGCACCAGCAGCAACAAACAAAACCATCGCACACAAACAAGTACACATAGCTTGCACACCCACACACGCATGAATGCACAACGCGTGTACACGCACACGAACATATGGACACACACAACCTCACACATTTGCAAAGACGTACACACGCACCAGAAGAGCGGAGTCATGCCATCACTGTCTGGCAGATCTTTGATGCACACGCGCGTGTTGACAAAAGCAGCGACCATTGCGGTGTTGTCCTGCGCAACAGCAACGTGCAACGGAGTGCGGCCTTGCGAATCGGCAACATTCATCGTCTCTGCCACATGTCGCGTGTGTGTGTGTGTGTGTGTGTGTGTGTGTGTGTGTGTGTGTGTGTTGTGTGTGTGAATAGGCACATGCGCTTGCACACATGCGTGATGGTGACGGCAGTCAATAGTAGTTTGTGATGGCGCGTGCATCAAGCTGAACAGCAGTTGCATTGTGCTGCTGAATCGATCCTTGCTTCTTCACCCATATGCAACAACAGCAGCCACCACCACCACCACCACCACCACTGCGCGAGTTGTACTTGGGCAGACGTCGAGGAAGACCTGCAGACACGTCGGGTCTGTGCAGTTGCTCGCCATGCAATGATACGCTGTGCGCCCTTCCGTGTCCACCGCCTGCACGATGAGATGTGGTGACGTGTGTGTGCGAGTGAGTGAGTGAGAGAGTAGAGAGTGTGTGAGTGAGTGTGTATGTGTGTGTGTGAGTGTGTGTGAGTGTAGATGTGTGTGTGAGTGTGTGTGAGTGTAGATGTGTGTGAGAGTGGGTGAGATA
>NW_004754904.1:293030-302974 GCF_000188695.1 Salpingoeca rosetta | reverse complement strand
ACACACACACACACACACACACACACACACACACACACACACACACACACACACACACACACACACACACACACACACACACACACACACACACACACACGCACACACACACACACACACACACACACCACAAGCAAGTTTGCAGCAGGGTGGGGATGGCGTTAGAGATTCCGGGAGCACGTGTGAGCAATTGTTTCCGTTGCATGTCGCACAACAACAGAAGCAACACATACATCGACACGCACACATACACGATAACAATCACACATTCACAATCACACACAGTCACGCAATGTCGCCATGCAAGCACGTACGGAGGCATCGTGGGCGAGAAAGAGCGATGAATCCGGCCCAAATACATGCGCGAGGACGTGCAGGCAGTCGGGCGTCTCCGCAATCGCCGCCTGTGTAATACACACGAAAGATACGTGTGTGTGTGTGTGTGTGTGTGTGTGTGTGTGTGTGTGTGTGAGTGTGTGTGTGTGTGTGTGTGTGTGTGTGAGTGTGAGTGTGTGTGTGTGTGTAAGTGAGTGCATGTGTGTGCGTGTGTGTGTGTGTGCGTTAGTACATCACTGCAACCATGATCACACCCTCGCTTGTTCTTTCATCGTACGCGCTCTGTCTGTCCACCACATACGCACACACGCACACACTCACCAATCACTCCAATGCTTCCACTCTCACACTGCCTCTCGCTCTCACTGTCACACACACGCACACAGACAGACACACGCACACACACGCACGCACGAATACAGACAAACAAAACAACACGTACGAGGTGCGCGAGATTGCGCTGTGCGTTGTCGACCATGTTCGCATCCATGCCCAGGCTTAACAACTGCTCCAGGCACGTGGCAGCGCCGAGCATGCACGCCCAGTGCGCAGCTGCCACCCACCATTACAAATGACACCCAACACAACAAGCAACAGCCATAGTTGTTGAATACCTTCCCCGCGTATATTCCAAGCAAGACAATACGAGCACACGCCCTAGCAGCTTCGCACACACACACACACACCCATATCAACATGCGCAACGGCGCAGAGGCACTCTAAATGGCAAGTTGATGCATGGATACGTTCATCCCACATACAGACACACGACGCACACACACACACAACACACACAACACATTCTTGACACATGTACATCAGTGCCTGTACCTGCTCGCCCTGTAACGTCGACTGCCATGACGTCTGCACCGCAACTCTGGAGCCTGGTGGACCAAACAGCCAGCAACGGCGGAACACACCAGCGATGAGTGGCGTTGAAGACTACGCATACAAACACACTGGCGCGTGCACATAACACGCCGCTGGTCTACGTACATGGTGATGATGGACACTGCTTGTTCTGCTGGCGCTGCAACGGCATATGTGAGCGGGAACCGGCCATAGCCGTCCGGCAAATCAAGCACTGCGCCGATGGTCTCTGGTGTGTACTGCGCCAGCATGTTGTACACTTCCTCTGCCAGTCCTTCCGCTGCAACGCAGATGCGAGCGAACAAGTGACACAGAACGGAAAATGAAGATGGGCAAAAACAGCTGACAACTGCAACGGGCGAAGAAAGTGGTGGCAGCAGCAATATGGCATGAATGTTGTTCCCCACGCCAGCGGCAACTCAACGAACCACAGGCAAGGTGTAGCGTGGACACCCCGTGCACCTCCGGCTGGGAGATGCTCGTGGCAATATCAGGTATCTCCTCCATCGCGCTATCCCTGGTATGCGTGTGCGCATGAGTAGCGTATGCGTGCGTGTGTGCGTGTGTGTGTGTGTGTGTGTTTGAGTGTGAGTAAGGGAAAGGAATCGTTGGTTCGTTGATTCGATGGTTTGTTGATTCGTTAGTTGAGTGTGCTTGTTTCCACGTGGCTGACCCGTTTGGCCGTGCCACCACATAGATTATGATGGCCACGTACAGGCGATGATGATGATGATGATGATGATGACACAGGTGGGAGTCATCAAAAGCACACATGACAGGAAAAAAAGGAAAGACAGGCATGGAAGCGCTCATGCTGGAGCATGCGCCCCAAGCCAACACCAGGCCAACACCAAGCCCAGCAACCAACACAGCTGAAATGGTGTGTAGGATCGGGTGTGCCGGTTCATCACATCCACAAATCAACAACGGTACAGCCACAACACAGCCCTAGCCACACAACAGCATGCGAGGAGTTGCTTACAAAGGCGGTGCATCCATGTGCATTGTCGTAAACGTGGATTGTGGCGCTGTTGGGATGTGCAGGTCGTGGGCTGATGTCTCCGTTGGCAGCACCTTGTGCGCCAGCACATCCTCACCCTCCGCCATCACAAGTCGTGTTTGCTGGCTGGTGTTGTGTTGCTGGGTTGTTGTTGGGCTGTTTGTTTGTGTGCCGAAATTCGCCGGTTGCATTGATGGCGATTCGCCATATTTTCCCGTGATCCTCCGTGAAACGCCTGCAGGCAAACAAACCAGCCAGCCAGCAACAAGCAACGTTCACCACCACCATTTCAACCAACGCACTCTTGCTTGGCTGGCTTGCTTGCTTGGCTGGCTTCACTTGCTCGCTTGCTGTCCACAGGTCCACCCTTCCACCACTGCCCTCGAGCGAGTCCACCAGACCTCAGTGCAACCCTCGCTGCACCCACGACTTGCCCGTCCCTGTGAGCCTCAGAGCCTCCCTCCTCCCGCCCCTCGTTTACATTGCTTGCATTTATTGCATTGTCACTACGTCAGCGGCGTGTGACGATGCAGGATGGTGCTGCGATGGCGACGGGGACTGCTGACGTTGATGCTGGCGTTGTGTGTGCTGATTGCGGTGGCATCTGTGGCCATGTTGGGGTTGAGCGCCTTCCACCGCGCAAACTTGCGTGCTGAAGCCGCAAGCATGCATGCAGAACGGGTGCTGCGGTCGGTGCGCTCGGCCGTCCATCGCAGAGGACACCGTCGCCACCAACCACAACCCACGACACCGGGGGTTGGAGACCACGTGCGCCTGTACCACGGACAGTGGCAAGGACAGGCATTGTTCGATCGCCTGCTGGCAAGACGGGTGGACACGGACAAGGCGCTGCTGCAGCAGGGCATGTCAACTACTGATGTCGCTGCTGCCGGCGGTGATGGGGTACACGCGAAGAACAGAACAGATCACAACCACGTGCAAGAGAAAGCTGACATACAACAACAACAACAACAACAACAACAACAACAACAACAACAACAACAACAACAACAACAACAACAACAACAACAACAACAACAAGATGAGGGCCCAAGGATTCGCACGGTGGAACAAGGGCAGAAACAACAAGCGGCGCCGCGACAGGAAGATGAGCGAGACACGGCGTTTGTGGTGTTCATCCTGGCTTCAAACAAGGATATTCACTTTGAAGCGCTGGTGGACAGCTTGCTTCGCTGTAACATGGCAAACGGCACGCACATTGTGGTCTCCCATGACGGGCATGACTCCCGGATGGAGCGCACGGCGCGCAGGCTGCGACGCCGCTTCAGGGTATCCCAGATCTTTCACCCATTTGCCTGCCGCACTGCAGAGGAACGGCATGGGTTCCCCAAGTACAGCCAGTTTGGCCGCGTGCGCCAGTACTGGCAGTACACGTGCGCCAAGCACCACTGGTTCTGGGCCATGCACCGCGTCTGGCACTACTTTCGCGGGGCACGCTGGCTGTACTACCTCGAAGAGGATTTCCTCGTCAGCAAGCACATTGGCTCCATCTTGCCTGCGCTCATGAAGGAGGCAGATGCCAGGGACGACGTGTTTGGTGCAATGTCCCAGTGCCGAGACAACCTGTGGACTGTCAGCGGGCTCATGAAACGGGCAGCGTGGGATGCACTCCTGCAACGCGCGCAGTTCTTCTGTACTTTTGACGAGTACAACTGGTGAGAGACGCGCTGTGTGTGGTTGTTGTGCGTGTGTGTGTGTGTGTTTGTTGTGTGTGTGTTGTGTGTGTGTGTGTGTGTGTGTGTTGTGGCTGTTGTCTGCCGCGGTCTGCCTCGGCTGCATGACCTCTGGCGTGCCTGGGACACATTGCCCGCACCTCTGTGGATGTGAATGCATTTTGCACACCCACATGCGCTTACACCTCAGCTCAAGCCGCCATCTCCTTGCATGTTCACACCCGTTCTTGGTTGTCATGCTCCGCTCGCTCTTTGTGCGCTCTTTCTAGGGACCTGACGATGAAGCAGGCATTTGTGCAGCTGGATGGCCCGACGAGATACCTGTGTCCGCTGCGCGAACACGTTTTCCACACTGGCATCTACGGCAAGGGCCTGACGCACGGCTCGGAGATGGAGTCACGCGAGGAGCTGCGTGCCACTGTGGATGGCGCCCGCCTCCGCTTCTATGCAAAGACAGACACATGGACGTCGTTGGCAGGCACAAGGGAGGAGCACCTGCACACACCCCATGCCGGGCTGCGCGGGTTTGGCGTTGAAGACGCAACACACTGTTTATATGTTCACCAGTGGTTCCAAGACCGCGCCACTAAACGTACTGCCTGACACACTTTAATATATGACGACTGTCGTTTCACCGTATGGCTCTGCTCGCTTGGTTGCTTGCTTGCTTACTTACTTGGTTGATTGGTTGATTGGTTGATTGGTTGATTGGTTGTTGACTTTCTTTCTTTCTTTCTTGACTTGTGGCTTGAGTTCTTGGCTCGTGGTGTTGCAAGACGTGTTGGCTAACGGCACATTTCATTTATGACATGACATGCTGTTCACGTTCTCACGTTTGTTGTTGTTTTTGCGGGCGCACTGCGTTCTGTGCTTTTTTGTTGGTTTGCTGTATTACATGTCATCATCCTTGCGGGCTTCTCCGTTTATGTACCGAATAGCCATCCCCATCACGCTACCCATCAATGCGTGCAGTGCCTGCACATGTGCCCTATCTCTGCTTCAGCGTGCCTCGACAACTTACTTATGTTCACGTTCGCATTTGCTTGACTGTTGCGAACAGTTCTTTTGCTTGATTGATTGTGTATGTCGACTTGTCAATATAGAAGTGTACACAGGTGCACTTGAGTTCGAAATAAAGGGATGCACAACGTCGTGAAGGGTGTTCGTCAACAAGACGGAATGAAGCTCAGAATACAGATGAAGGCTGAAGAACGTATGGAGAGAGGAGAGGGAGAGAGTGTGTGTGTGTGTGTGTGTGTGTGTGTGCAGCCTGTCGGCAACAACAGAACAACGAAGCTGACTACTGAAGCATTATCATAACGTGGGTGAACGGCATCACTTGAAGACGAGAGAGATGCCAAAGAAGATGTTGAGGCAAAGGGCGAGCATCAACGCAACCTGCAGCTGCTGGCACGTGGCGCGCAGCATCAGCACCTCCCCCGTTGCCTTGCCTGCACGCATACAGTGACAAGGAAGAACACGGGTGACAGGGTTGCGTGTGAGTTGGTTGGCAGAGTGCTGGGCAACCCACCATGCAAGCGCAGATAGCAAGGGGGCAGCAACAGCGTCCCACTGCAACCAAGCAGTCACATCATTTGTACATTGACCCGCGTTGATTCACACACACAACACACACACACACACATATACACGTAGACATACACACACGCGCACACACATACACAATCACACGCAAACACGCACACACACACACATGCGCTCACCCTGCACGCGGCGTCGGCGAATGGGCGCGACCAGCGGGTTGGTGTGGGTGCGCAGCTGCGTGATGACATCGGGACCAGAGCGGCCCGTGTTCACAATCTCGTTGAGCAGCGAGTGGCACTGCTCCTGCTGCTGCTGTGTCTTGCCCACAAACTCCTGGTCGTCATCGGGCAGGTCCGTGAAGGAGCGCGCCTGCTGGATCAGCTCTGAAATGATGCCCAGCAGCGTTTGGCCTGTCTCCACCACCTCGCGGTCCCGGCGCACGTCAATCTGCGACGGCAGGTTGTCGGCGAATGTGCTGGTTTGCTCGCGCGCCAGCCCGGACTCGGCCTCGTACCGGTCCACACCTTCGAGGTCCTCGAGGTCCACAAAGGTGAACGTGCACGGCAGCGGCGTGGCGGTGGTGCTGCCAAGGAACATGCCGCTGCGGGAGGGGTCTTGTCGCAAGGCAGCAAAGACGGCGGCTGCCACGTTGTCTGGCAATGCCTGCACGCAATCCGCCTGGTACGTGACGGCGACGGCAGTGCCAACAGACTCGCTTTCCGTTTCGCGCAGCTGGACATGGGCGACAGGCGTGGACGTGCCGGCAGGCTGGATGCACACGCGCAGGCTGGAGGTGGTGGCGGAGGCAGCAAGGCTGGTGGTGAGGTGGCCCATCGCGTCCGTGATGCTGTTGGTGAGCTCGTCCGTCGTCTCACCAGCAGCGCACTGGAAGAAGCGGTTGCTGTTGGGCACAACCTGTGGAGGGGGGAGGTGCGAATGAGAGAGTGAGAGAAGAGATTGGAAGGTGAAGGGATGGTAGTGGCAGGAAAGCCGGCAGGTGTTGTTTGCGGCGGAGTGTAAGGATACGCTTGCACGTACGAAGGGGTGGAAGAAGGGTGTGTCATAACACAGAAGCAACAGAAGAAAAGAAGTAATAAACGTACAGATGCTGGCCGGTGCAGGCACAGGCGTGCGCAAGGGAGGCAAGTCGGACAAGTCGATCAAGCCGGGCAGGCGGGTCTGTGCGCAACACACAGATGCACACGCACAGATGCACACACGCACATGAACACACGCACAGATGCACACACGCACATGAACACACGCACATGAACACACATCTACTCACCTTTGAGAGGCGGTCAAGAAACTCGCCCTGGTGGTCGCCGCCAACGCCGAGAGCAAGCACGTTGACCTCGTTGGAGTGGACAGACAGGGCGGTAAACTCCTCGATGAGACGCTGCAGGTGCGCGAACTTGTCCTCGCTGGGCATCGACGCTTGGCCGTCCGTCATCACGACGAGGAATACGCGATGCTGCCGGTCTTGCTGGGCGCGGGCAACACCCAGGAGCATGTTCATCTCCGCAACGAGACGATCCACAACGATGTCAAAGTCCGTTCCACCCGTGGATTCAAGGTTCTGGATGGTGCTGGCAACAGCAGCAGCGCCTTGGTTGTAGGGGAGGTGGTGCTCGTCAATAACTTCATTGAAGTTGCAGAGATTGGGGTGAACACCGTGTTGCATGCAGGCAGTGATGGCGTTTGCCAGCCCGGTGTTGACACTCTGCATGTGGTAGCACATGGAGCCGGAGTTGTCTGCGACGAAGAGCACGTGCATCCTGGCCTGGCGGCGCTCGGGGTGGTAATCCTCCATGCGCTGGCAGGTGACGGTGGGCTGGAACATGATGCGGTCGCCCTCCATGGCAACCATGTTGCACGTCGCCGTGTAGTAGGTGTCTGAACCAGACATTTTGTCTTGCTGTCTTCTTGTCTTGTTGGTCCTGTTGGCTTGTTGTCGTGTTGGTCTTGTTGGCTTGTTGTCGTGTTGGTCTTGTTGTCGTGTTGGTCTTGTTGTCGTAGGCTTTGCCTGTGACGCTGCTCCGCGCAATGCTCACAGGAAGGAAGGAAGGGGAGGCTGTCCTGACAAGCTGACAAGTGGGCTTGAGAACCAGTCCTCAGATGGTGTCCAGTTGAGAGTCGGTGTCTTTTCGGGTGTGCTTGGTGCGTTAAACTGCTGATTCGCTGTTGTTGGGGTTGGGGCGGCTGGCACTAGGGCACTTGGCGGCAGTCCTCAAGGAGTCACTTGGCAGTGGCCTGAGAGAGAGAAGGGGGTGGGGGGAGTGCGTGTTTTGCCTTCTTTGTCCTTGTTTGGCCTTGCTTGCTTGCTTGTCTTTGTCCTTGCTGCTTGCTTCTTGCGTCTCTGAGTCTCTGCGTCTTGTCTGCTCGGGGCCCTTGGACTTGTTGGAATCGACGACTGGAGGAAAATGAACTTGTCGAACAACTTCATCTCACATTAGTTCCTCAGTGCCAGTGGCACCAAAGAGAGAGGGGGGGGGGCTTGCCTGCTTGGCGAAGGAAGGAAGGTAATTGTGTGTCACTGAACAATTGGGTGTGTCATGTCATGTCTCCCATTGCAAACAAAGAGAGAAAAGACTCAGCAGTGTTTCTGTGCGCTGTTGTGAAATTCACGCACATCCTGCACTGTGTTCGCGGACACAACCAACCATTGCTCGCCATGCCACGTGTTAGTGTGCTTGTTGCTGGTGGATCAACACGAGCAACGAGGCAACCACCACCACAGGTCTGTGTGAGTCACATCACATGTCACCATGACACGAATCGACACAGGCGGACGGTCCTCCTCTCTTCCACTGGTCGTGGTCGTGTAGTGTGCAATCCACTTCAACGGTGTCGTTGTGATGTAATTCCTTGCTTCATTTCAACGTGGTTCACAGCAAATGAACACACACACACACACACACACACACACACACACACACACACACACACACACACACACACACACACACACACACACACACACACACGAATACCGACACAACAATCCATGTAACCAACAACTTCTAACGAGGAAGGAGCAACAGCGAGGCGCACGTGCTCCACGCTGCTGGTGGTGGTAAACGGTGGTGGTGTCTTCTGCTTCTATTTCTCATTCGAACGGCGGGAGGTGGCAGAACGGTCCCCAGAACCCGTGGTACCGCGTCTCCATCACGTGTGCCGGGTCTTCGCAGTCGCCCTCGCTGTCCTCACTGCGAAAAATGGCAGTGGTGGTGAGAAGAACGAAGTAGCAAGGTGAGGAGGAATTGTGTGTGGGGGGGGGGGGCAACAGAGAGAAATGCAGTGGTGGCGGCGAGACAATTGTTTGTTGTTTTGGAGGAGAAGGGGGGGGGCAAGCGATGAGCTCACGCACATGTTCACCGTGCCCCTGGAACACACGCACACACACACACACACACGCACACACACGCACACACACGCACACACACGCACACACACACACACATACACACGTGCACGCACGCACACACGTGCACGCACGCACACACAGCGCACCCTGTTTGGTATGCGGTGGACGCAAGCTTGGACAGCCGATCCTTCAGCTTCCAGAACAGGTCCAGGTTATCAAACTTGATGTCGTGGTGCTCTGACGAGGGAAAAAAAAGGAAGGGGGGGGGTGATTGCGTGAGTGAACGTGGATGAGAAGAAATTGACTGAGTTGGAGAGAGAAACATTCACACAGCACACACACACACGTACACACACGTACACACACACACGTACACACACACGTACACACACACACGTACACACACACGTACACACACACGTACACACACACGTACACACGTACACACACACGTACACACACACGTACACACACACACGTACACACACACACACACACCACACACACAAGTACACACACACGTAAACACACACAACATCTAAATGGAGCAACGAACATGCATGGCAGACAACAACTAGAACAGCACCTGTTGGGTCTTCCTTGATGTTGAAGAGGCAGCCGTACGGACATCCGTACGCGCTCCCCGGTTGGTTGGCGGTGCCGTTCGGGTACAGCGGACCTGACATGGGCACGGGTGGAGACGGGAAGAAAGGGAGAGAAGGAGAGAGACAGCAGGGGGGGGCATAATGAGAAGTGCGATGGGATAAGTTGGCCAAGAGGAGTTGTTGGAACACACACACACACACACACACACACACACACACACACACACACACACACACAATAACGCAGTTCCCATCGCTTCGAAATCACAGCTCGGCAATCAGCAGAGCCGGAACACCATATGGCCAAAGTGCAACGTAGCAGCACACGGCATGGGCACTCCAGAGACATTGCAATGCCACCAAGCCACCATGGTAACAACAACACATGCCACTTGAATGCAGCAACTGCAATTCGCACCTGTCCAGAAGCCAATGCCACGCTGGCCGCCAACAACAATCTTGTAATCGCCGACAATCAATCCGCCATCGCCCACATTCTCTCCACTCAGCGAGGACGCGAGCGGAAC
>NW_004754904.1:283030-288030 GCF_000188695.1 Salpingoeca rosetta | reverse complement strand
ACGCTCTTGTTCCACTCTTCCTGGATGCCAACAAACGCTGCCTCCTGCAACCGCTTCGCAGCAGCCAGGACTTCGTGTGGCGTCGGCGCCTGGAAGTTGCGGTCGCGGGAGTGGTGCCCATTCAGCATGTGCGTGGCCAAGCCCTGGACGCACTTGGCGTATTGTAATACCGTGTCGGGGTTGCTGTTCAAAACCTGTGGCGGTGGAGTGTTGCACCTGTCCCAGTATGCTGCACCACAGTACTTGAGTTGCATTGACTTGCAGTCGTGGAACTTGTGCAGGTAGCCCGAGATGACGCGGTCCAGCGGGTCACGCAGCATGACCACCATGCGCTTGGTTTCCGACAGCACGAGGCCGTCATGCGGGTCCGTTAGGCGAGCGAACCTGTTCTTGCACGCGGGGGTCTTCAGGATTTTGTTGGTGCTGATGACGGGCTCCGTGATTCGCGCCTCGGGACAGTGCACCTGGCCCATGGTGACGGAGAAGGTGGTGCCGCACTTTGGCACATGAAGCCAAAACGGTCGAAGCGCACGCTGGGTTTGGTTAACGCGCTCTGGGTGAGTCGTCATGGGGGCACAAATCTCGGCAGGCGTCTTGGGCTTGCCTGCAGCAACGCCCACACCGCTGGCGCTTAGACTGATCGCGCCCACGACCATGACCACACCAACTAATAACAACCTCGCCGGTCCACCATCACCACTGGCCCTCGTCCTGGTTGTCGCAGTTGCCGACCACATCGTTCTTCGTCGTGATTTGATGTGAGATGTGACGTGATTCACATACGAAGCAAAGTGCAAGGCGTTTGTTGGAAAACTTGTGAAAAACCAGACCAGAAAAGCTGCTCCTCGTTGTCGCCCTGTTGCAGTGTTCTCAGTGTCTGCAATGTTGCCGTGACTCCTCTCAGCATGACACGCGACACACACACACACAGCACATACACCTTCCCACCTCCCACAAACACAACCAACCCCTCAATCGCCCACCGACGACCCTAGGACCCTCACGACCATTCCCTTGTCAGACACAAGTGACGCCGAACATCAGCGTGGTCGAGCGGTTGTTCACTTCTCCTCCCATCATCAACAACAACAACAACGCGCTAACGCGACAACGCAGAACGGCAGACTCACAGTCAATATAACAGTCTTCCAAACATGCACGCACGCACACGCACACACATCCCTCACATCCACACACGCACATTCCATTTCTGTGCTCTGTTCACCGCAAAGCGCTATTCGTGATCACATACATCACTGTAGCTTATGCAGTGTATTGCAGACACATATGGACGTGTAAGAAAGCAAAGCAAAGCAAAGCAAAGCAAAGCAAGCAAAGAACAGCATCGTGTGCACATGCGCATGCACGCAAAGCAAACACACTGTCCTCCACACGTCTTTCCCCCCCCCCCTCTCTCTCCCCCTCCCTTACACGTGTAGACATGCACTCCCCGCGCAATTACAATGAATCACGTACATGCACACACATGCACACACACACACACACGAGCACACACACACACACACACGAGCACATGGCTCCCTGTCTCCCAAGCGCGCGGTCACGTCGAGCTCAGTCGTACAGCGGGATCTCCTCGATGATGTTCTTGATGCGGCCCAGCAAATCACACGACTGCGGGAGCTTCGGGTTCATCCCGACCAGCACCACATGACCCTCCTCCTCCTTCTCCCCTTGCTTCCCCTCCCCTTGCTGCTGCTGGCGGTGGTCGAGCTGTTTCAACGCGGCCAGCATGGCCTCCTTGGTTGCCCTATGTGCCATCTGCGGTGCTCTCTTGTAGAGCGCAGATCGGAGAGTGCACACGTAGAACATGGCAATCCAGTCATCCTCGATGTGGCGTTTCACTCGCTCGTCACCAGCTGCACGGATGCGTGCTGACCGCTCAGGCAGGTCCGTGCGAAGAGCAACCTCAGCCGGCTCGCATTTGGCCGCCTTCATGACATCGGCGTCGCAGCCAGCCAGTTCGAAGTCGATCAGAGAGGCTTTGTCGCCGCTCACGACCACGTTGGCGCAGCGAATGTCATGGTGAACGAGACCAGCGGCTGACAGGAGAAACAAGCTGTTGCAGAGCTGCACGACGTGCTTTTCGTGAATGTGAGCGCGGGTCGACCCGAGGTGGGGCACCGCAATCATCTGCGTGCCGTTGCCACTGCTGCTGATGATGTTGCTGCTGGTGGTGTTCGTGGTGCTGCTCTTGCTGTTGGTGGCGGGGATGCGACTGCAAGCGCCTTGCCCGTTGACATACTTCCACATGTTTTCAATCTCTTCAGCACGCAAGTCGCCAGCACGGTGCCCAGTCTTGATGAACTTGCACACGTATCCGCTTCCTTTGTTGGCGACGGAACTGAGCACTTTCGGTGCCTCTGCTGACAGCACAGCGATAAGCACAACCAGCATCATGTGAATCACACCACACACGAGCACAAACACAGCCGCAATGGTGCATACAACGCTGCACAGCGGCCGCCTTTCAACCACACACACACAGACAGAGGCAGGGAAAGAGGGGGGCGGAGAGACAGGCGCATGCACACGCACACATGCACACACATATACACATACAGGCGCATGCATGCACACACACACACACATGCACACACCCACACATGCATACACACACACGCACATACAGACGCAGACAAGCAAACAGCAAACAACACACCTTTGCCGCTGTCGGGGTTGAAGTGCAGCACATGGGGCTTCATGACATTCAGCGCAAAGTCGCTGCCATGCTCAGTGTTCTGCTTGATGGCGTGGGCGTACTTCGCGTGCAAATACTTTGAGTAGCAGGAAATGGCCATAGCAGCCTGCCCAATGTTCTTCGTTGGAATGGAAATGATGTTGTTGGCAACCACCTTCACGACTCCACCGGCGTTGGCCACCATAAACTCAACAACGGTGGTCTGCACCGGGCTGACACGCAGCCCAAACATCGCCAGCCCAGCGAGCAGGGGCAGCTTCTCCAGAGGCACGTGCTCGCCTGCAATGCAAAGCACGTTCGCCACAATCGCGTGGTGTGCGTACGCTGCCAACTGGCCAAGCGAGTCAGCATCCTCGCCTAGCGTGAGTTCAAATACGGCCGCTTTTGTGTTTGTGCGACCATCCACCATCACAATGTCTATTTTGGGGCGGGTGCCTGGCTTGAACCTGGCCAACGCAAGGCGGCAAGCGCGACAAGAGCATGGGCAGGTTCCCTGTAAGAAGTCGGCACTCGCAGCACCACAAGCAGCACAGGGCACGCGAGAGAGCGGAAACAAGGATACAGCAAACACCCACTCCCCACCCCTCCAACGACTGGGCACAACATGCACCGCACAACGTACGTCATGATTGGGATCGCACTATTGAACGTGACCCAGGCTCCGAGGCGCAAAGCCATGCCGTTAAGGTGCTGAGCGATATCGGGGCGCATCTCCGCTTCGTTGGCCCATCCTGTTGTCAGCAGTTTTGGTGAAGGCAAACCTGCGAGCGCGCGGTGTGTGTGTGTGTGTGTGTGTGTGTGTGTGTGTGTGTGTGTGTGTGTGTGTGTGTGTGTGTGTGTGTGTGTGTGTGTGTGTGTGTGTGTGTGTGTGTGTGTGTTGGCAGGGGTGAGATGCAAACGTGCACGCATTGCACGATGGTGTCACAATCACATCTCACATCACAACCCCTCATGTGCGCTTGCGCACACATCGGCAATACACGACCAAACACCACATGATGATGACGACGCTGATAAACGCTCCAAGGCCCAGTACACGTATCTGCACGTGCACTTGAAACTGAAAGCAGTGCAAACACAGGCAACAACAGTCTTCGCCACGTCCTTGCCTTGTGGCAGGTCAAGCGTCACTCGGTCCTCGCGGGGGCGGTGTGGGTCGGCGCTGGAGACCAGCAGCTGTTCGATTTCATGAATCTTTGCAATCACTGCTTGCGGCGTGATGTCATCAGCCTTCAGCTCAAACTGGAAACGCGAAAACAAGCACGCATGCACACACGCACACACGCACACACACACACATACACACGAGTGTGTTGACACAAAGGCGTGCGGGACGAGCGGTTGGTGAGAGGCATGGGAAGGAGTGCACATATGGCGGCACGTCGTGTAGTGATGGGTGGTGATGATAATGCCACCAAGCACATGACACACACACACACAAGCACAAACGCACACACAGTCGCACTCATATATTCTCGCTCGCACATACACACACGCACGCACTCATATATTCTCGCTCGCACACACACATGCACGCACACGCACGTTTACAGAAATGAGCACAGCACCGCTGTTCCACCAGCACTGCCAGCACACACAGCGCAGCGGCGACGGACGTCATTGCATTGCAGCACCTGTTTCGCGAGTGGCTCTCGCCATATGTCGGTGAAGAACTGGGCATTGTCCGGCCAGTAGACGAGATACGGGTTCTTCTCGGGCTTGGTGATGCTGCTGGGTGGCGTCGTGAAGAAGAATTCTGCACGCACACACACACATAGCAGTGCAATCAGCGCGCATGAAGGGCGGAGAGGTGTCAAAACAAGCGTGAATGTGTCGCATGCGTGACCATGGTGGTGGAGGCTACCAATACAAATGCCAACGACAGTAACTGTGACACAATGGCAAAGGCAGCTATAATTACAGTGGCAGTGGCAGTGGCAGTGACAACGACGATACAAGCAAACGTGTTGTGCGCTGTGTGACATCAACGCAAACATCACACACATACAAACAGGTGCGCAAACAGGTGCACACATGCCCGTGTGTCATCAAGACAACCAAAACAAGCAGGGCCGACTTCACCACCACATCCGCACGACAACACACAAAGAGGTGGATGACAGCATACCGTCTCTGATCTCGGCGGGTGAGCTGATCTTCTTCTCCGCAACGCGCTTCTTGATAGCTTGGAGAGCAGATAAAGTGATCGTGGCCAGTCGGGGCGGGCCAGCAGCGGCGGCACAAGGCCGGCCTCCCACGCTGTCGCCAGGGCGTCGTCCAC
>NW_004754904.1:277865-282908 GCF_000188695.1 Salpingoeca rosetta | reverse complement strand
GCCACTTCTTCCCCTCTTCCTCTCCGTTCTTCCTCTCCTCCTCCATCTGCTTGCGCCATATCTTCTTTTTTTCCTCAAGCACGGCCAATTCCCGCTCTTTCTCTTTCACCTTCGTCTCCGCCGCTGCAACCGCTTCTTCGTTGCCGGGTCCTGTCAGTTCTGCCCTCCATCTTTCATGCCGTGCATTGCGGATCTCGCCTTTCTTGTCATTGATGCGTTTCTTGAACAGGTCCTCCATCTTCACTCGCTGAACATGGCCCTTCACCCTCTCCACCTCCGCCTTCATCCTCTCCACCTGTGCCTGCGTATGCACCGCCCTGATCTCGTCATGTCCCGCCTTTAAAGCGGCAAGCTGTTGTTGTGCGGCCTGCAAGTCATCTTCCAGTTCTCGCTGCACACGCAGCACTTTGGCATACTTTGCACTGTCTTCATCCAGGGTCCATCTTTCCAGCAGATAGAGCATGTCGTCCATCCTGCTGCTGCTGCCGCTGCTGCTGCTGCTGCTGCCTTGCTGCTGCGCGCATACTTGCAACTGCGTAATGGTCGCAAACTGCGTGACTGCCTCCGTTATGATGGACGCCTGTGCATGACGGTGGTGTTGTGACGGTGGGGTAAGAGGTGATACCAGTCTGTGGTGGGGGGGGGGGGTGTGAGGGGGTGGGGGATTCGGTTGCTGCATCGCAAGGCAGTGCTGTGTCAATGTGTGCTAGTGCATGCGCAATTGCAGAACCTTGGAAGCCACGCGGGTTTCAGTTCGCTTCAAGTCTCTCTGAAAAGAAAAGACGGGGGGGTGGGTGTTATGCACGAGAACATGAGGTGGGTGCGGGTATGAGCAACATCGTGGCGGAAGCCGAAATCACAGCACGTGTTGTGGTGATTGCACCGTGGTGGTGGTAGTGGTGGTGGTTGCGACGATGGTGATGGTTGGTGGCTGCGGTGGTTGTTGCTGTCTGTGGTGACTGTGGTCGGTGGTTGACGTACCACGCTGCGGCGTGAAGCCAGCTGGTGTCGACAGAACGGCGTTGTGGTGGTTGAAACGGGTTGGGCAGAGAGTGTGGGTGAGCACAGAGGGTGAATGCAAACACTACACACACAAGCGCACACAAGCAGCTGTGTTGCAGAGGAGAAATGATAACGGCACTGTGGTGGTGGTGGCTGCATTTGTTGCGGTGGTTGTTGCTGTCTGTGGTGACTGTGGTCGGTGGTTGCCGTACCGCGCTGTTGCGTGAAGCCAGCTGGTGTCGACAGAACGGCATTGTGGTGGTTGAAAGAGGTTGGTCAGATGGTGTGGGTGAGCACAGAGGGTGAATGCAAACATCACACACACACACAAGCAGCTGTGTAGCAGCGGAGCAATGATAACGGCACTGTGATGGTGGTCGGTGGCTGCGGTGGTTGTTGCTGTCTGTGGTGACTGTGGTTGGTGGTTGACGTACCACGCTGTTGCGTGAAGCCAGCTGGTGTCGACAGAACGGCGTTGTGGTGGTTGAAAGGGGTTGGGCAGATGGTGTGGGTGAGCACAGAGGGTGAATGCAAACATCACACACACATACACACACACAAGCAGCTGTGTTGCAGAGGAGCAATGATAACGGCGCTGTGGTGGTGGCTGCACTGTGGCGGCGTCGATAGTGATGCTGGTCTGCTTCTGCTGGCAGGACGAACACGTGTATCATGCAATCCAGCTTGTACTCGACAGACCATGAACACCTGCTGTTTCCGCTTACCCTTGAGGAGGCCTGCTTATGTGCAACAGCACACAATTCAAGGAACGACACGCACAGAGCAGACACAAAGCAAGGACCAAGGAAATGTTTTTTTTTTTTTTATTTAAAATACAAAAAACAGGGGCAGGGGAGTGTGTGTGCGTATGTGTGCTGTGGCCAAGTGAACGTGCAACACAGCAGCATGGTCGCATTTCTTTGTACGTACTGCGTTGAATGTCGCAGAGCTCATGCTGCCCGACTTGGTGTCAGAACAGGACTAGGCCAAGACAAAGGCGGGCACAAAGGCACAGGTAAACAGGAACGTGAGCCACACTGAGGTTGTGTGTGAAGTGAAGATGCACCACACAGAGATATGCACATACACATACACGCATCAACACACACACATACTCTCTCTGTTCTTCCGTACAGGATGCAAAGAGTGGGAAACACAGTAACACAGACGGTGTGGAAAGAAAGTGAGGAAGGCGGGAATCGACGACAACAACCAACGTCAGGGTCGACACACGGGCACAGACGACACAAGACACAAATGTGTGCTCAATCACTCCAAGGGATGATCGAATGAGCGAGAGAGCAAGATAGAGCGCGAGCGAGGAGGAGAGCTCGCGCGAAAGAGAGAGCGCGCGAAACAGAAAGAGGAACAGAAACAGACAGAGAGAGAGAGAGACAGGGAGACGGAAGGGGAAGACCGGGGATAGATAATGAAAGAGACAGAGACTGAGTGACACAGGACAGCTCTGCACACACACACACACACATTCACACACACACACACACACACACACACACACACACACACACACACACAGCACAGAGCACAGAGCACAGACAACAACCTCTTCGTCGATGCGCCACAGCCCGCCTGACGCCGAATCGAAGCTGCCTCTCGTGCTTGCCATCCTTCGTGGTCTTCGTGCAGTTGGTCGGTTGGCTCGTGTTGGTTGTACTGGTCAACAGCGAAATTGAATTTCGCGGCGGGATCATTAAATCACCCTCGAATCTTTTGCAACTTCTCGTCATTGGGGAAAATTTGTTGAAATCTTCCACCATTCCCAGTGCTCAGAGATGAGGGAAGCAATCAAAACTGAAAGTGTGCTCATTTCAGACAGGCGCTTGCACGAGTGGGTGACTGGGTGATGTGAGGGAGTAAATGTCTGCTACTGAATGCTTGAATGCTATGTGAGCGGCCCAAGGGCCTCAAGCGTTGATAGACAGAAACCAACAAGATCGATAGAAACCAAGTGTCTCGGTGTGTGTGTGCGTGTGTGTATATCTCCTTCGTGTCCCTCTGTGTGTGTGTATGTGTAGCCCTCCCTTCCCCCCACACTCGGCGCTGTTGCTGCTGTCATCCGCAACTAATCCATGACCACTTTTACTCCCATCATGCTGTCAGATGCACGAAGTAATGTTGTGATGTGACATCAAACAGAGCAAACGGGCATATGGCAGAGAGTGACGTCCCCCTGAGAGAGCAGCGTCCCAACAGGAAGGAAGGCAAGGCCACGTCACGTGCGCACGACGCAGCACAACAGTGGGCCACAGCCCAGCGCAACAGCAACTCCTCTTCATTGCAAACACAACCAACAAGCAACGACGCGCACGACACATGCACACACACACACACATGCACACACATCACCACGCCAATCAAACCCCCCTTGCCTCCATCAGACGGGCTTGTCCTCGCCATGCGTGAGGTAGTAGTGCAATCGCCGCAACTGCTCCAGAAACACAAACGTGAGGATCGTTTGTGGGCCCAGACGAGTAAACGCAGGCACCGCCCCCCTGAAGAAGGCGAGCGGTCCTTCCTGCTTGAGCGTCATGCCCGCACACTGCAGCGCGCTGCTGTATGTGCCTGGGGTCGCTGCCATCACGCGCGTCTTCACCACGTCGACCGGCTGTGTCAGCAGCGTGGCAACGCCACCGGCAAGCGTCGACGCCGTGAAGTGGGTGACGAGGTTGTCCTTGAGCAGGCCGCCAGTTGTTGTCAGCAGCTGCTGCTTGAACGTGTCATATGAGGCGAGCTGCCCCGCCGTCATGAGCATGGCGCGAATCACGTTGGGCCCGAGCCCAGAGTACAACTTGCCAATGCCTTCCTCCCTGATGATGCGAACAAGGGCGTTGCCGACGTGCTTGTAGTTGCGGCGCTCGGCAGCCGGCAGCCGGCCATCATCCTGCATGCGCACGTTGCACACGTCCATGGGTGTGCCCACAATGCCACCGCACCCGCCCGCGGTCATGGCTGTTGCAAAGCGCTCGGCAGTCGTCAGCTGCCCGTCAGCCTTGCGGGCACTGAATTCAGCCTTGAGAAAGTCGTACACTGTGTGTGTGTGTGTGTGTGTGTGTGTGTGTGTGTGTGTGTGTGTGTGTGTGTGTGTGTGTGCGCGTATGTGTGTGTGCGTGTGTGTGTGCGCGCGTGCGGAGAGAGGGTACAGGAATGGCGGTCGGTGAGCCACGAGTATGGACGCAGACAGGCACCACAGAGACAGAGCAGCAGGCAATCAGGGGAAAGGGGGTGTTGAATGGTTGGTGTCGTGCTGTGAAGGACAGTTGATAGAACAGGTGTGCAAGTCACGCTGCAACACACGCAAACACACGCTCCTGTCGAGAAAAACACACACACGCACGCACAGGCACACATGCACACAGAAATACGCACACACACACGCACACACGCACACGGATGACACACAGGAACACACAGAAACACATACAAGCGCACACACATGCACACATGTGTACACGCACAGACGGGCGCATTTGGATGCCACACCTGCAAAGCGGGTGGTGGAGTATGTGCCCTGCCTGCCCAGGGAGGCGGTGAGGCCACGGTAGAGTGCGCGGAACCCTTCATTGCGAACAAGAACCACTGCCGTCTGCACGAGTCCGCGCGGCGCCGTCCCAGGCGCTGCTCAGGCCGGCACAAACACGCAACCGTTGATGAGAAACGGACAAGAGGCGGCGAGAGTGAGTGAGGGAGTGAGTGAGAGAGTGTGTGTGTGTGAGTGTGTGTGAGAGTGAGAGAGAAAGAGAGAGTGTGTGTGTGAGTGAGTGAGAGAAAGAGAGAGTGTGTGTGTGAGTGTGTGTGTGGGTGTGTGTGTGAGTGACTGAGAGAGTGTGTGTGTGTGTGAGGGAGGGAGGGACGGAGGGACAGAGATGCAGAGAGGCAAAGGAAGAGGGAGGGGAAAGAGGGGGACGAGAGAGGCATCGACAGAGTCAAGCAGAGAGTGTGTGGGGGGAGCGTGCGTGCGTAAGTGTGGTGTGTGAAAACATACGGTACTGTACTCGACTGTCGCGTTATCGCGTGCACCTC
>NW_004754904.1:268057-275557 GCF_000188695.1 Salpingoeca rosetta | reverse complement strand
GATATCCAGCGAAGCGCGCGCCTGGTGGCACGCACCAATGAAGCGGCCCGCCGGGATGCCGAGAAGGACGCCAGTACACACGGCAAGACGGAGGACGTGCAAGACTTCTTCAACCGTCTCCGCCGTGCATGAGCACGTGTGCATGTGCGCGCGCGTGTGTATGTGTGCATGTATGTGTGTATGTGTGCATGTATGTGTGTTTGCGCGCGTGTATGTGTGTGTGTCTGTGTGTGCGCGTGTGTATGTGTGTGTATCAGCGTGTGTTTGAGTGTGGATGTATTTTTCGGCCTATGGGACACGCGCGACATTCACTTGGGACTCGATGCGGGTAGGCTTGTGCCTTTCAGAACACTGCTCCTTTTTGCGTTCATGTGTGTCGATGGTGTGCACATGTACACCTGCGTGGATGTGTGCATGCCTGTGATGCGCACGCGTGTCGATTCCAGTGTGTCCTATGTATGTGTATTTGTGCGTGTATGTGTGTGTGTGTGCTTGTGTGTGTGTGCGTGTGTATGTGTGCTTGTGCGCGCGTGTATCTGTGTGCGCGTGTGCGTGTGTATGTGTGCTTGTGCGCGCGTGTATGTGTGTGTGTGTGTGCGTGTGTATGTGTATGTGTGCGTCTGTGATTGCCCCGAGAACTGCTTGGGCTTTCTGTGTCGTGGGAAGTGCTTGTTGAGGGTGGTTCTTGTGAGGTCGCGCAGTTCACCTTGCTGCCCTGCTCTCAATACACTGCTCTGCTGCACCCGCGCGCGCATGTCATCTCCCCACGCGAACTCGATTCTTCGATTGTCCTGCCAGAGAGCCAGACCGAGACTGGGGATGGGACGGTCGAGCATGTGGTCTGGTGGAGTGCCGGGGTATCTATCTGTTGGACACGTTGAACTGTTGCAAAGGGGTCGCGTCGCGATGACAGACAGGCAGACAGGGTCAACCAGCGAGAACAAGCGCACAGATGTGTAACACAGTACGCAGAGGTGGACACAACGCAGAGATAGACACACACAGACATACACAGACACACACACACACACAGACACAGACACACAGACACACACAGACATACACAGACACACACAGACATACACAGACACACACAGACAAACACACACACACATACGCAGTACACAATTCAAAAATCCAAATTCCTCCGCTATCTACAACAATTTCCATTGGCCGAATGGTTAACGGGAAGGGATACAGACAACCGGAGGCCGTGAGTTCGAATCTCACCGGGCCCTCACCTTTGATTGGGGCTCGTGGCTTAGTTGGTTATAGCGCCGGTCTAGTATCGCATTCATTTTTTTTCTCCACGCTCTGTGTGTGCTGCTTCGTGTGTGCTCCTCTGCATCACTGTGCCTCCTGCCTGCACGGCAACCCTGTCCCCAGTATCGCATTCATTTTTTTTCCACCCTCTGTGTGCTGCACTCTGCCTACACAGCAACACTGCTCACCCCGCTACCCGCTCGTCAGCACCAGCAAACAACAACAACAACAACAACGCACAAAATGGAATCGCGTGGGGTCATCACGGTGGCTGTCGTCGCATTCCTGCTCGGCACAGGTGCGCAGGCAGAGTGTCTGCTCTTGTGTGCATACACGCTCGCCAGAGTGCGTGCAGTTGCATCCTTCCGACTTGCTTTTGACATAATGTGGTTGTTCTTGGACTTGTCCGTGTCATCGCTTTGCTCTTTCGCGCCCGTCGTTTGTGTTTGACCTTGCGTGCTGCTGTGTCCACACACACACACACACACATGATCATGTGCGCGCTCGCTCTTTCTGTCACGCTCATTCACTCTCAAATACATGGGGTCTCTCTTTCACACACACACACACACACACACACACACACACACACACACACACACACACACACGTGTGTTGGCGCGCATTGTCGCTGTTTATTGTGCAGTGGCCGGCTTTGAGCTGCGCGAAGCCGTCGGCAGCTTCCGAAGATGGCGTTACGAGCGGCTCAAGCGCAAATGCCAGGACCTCAAGAAGAGGCTGTAGCCCAGATTGTATGTGTGTGTATGTGTGTATGTGTGTGTATGTGTGTGCATGTGTGCATGTGTGTGTGTGTGTGTGTGTGTGTGCCGGGTGTACGGAGACGTTTGCCTTCCGCACGTCCTTTCTCTTTGCCGGTCGACTCAGCCTTGTTGCGCAGTGCACATGTCCACTGTTGCCGTCGTTCACTGTAACCAACTCTGCTTTCTTCATCTTCCTTTTGCTTGCCACACCTGCGTCTGCGCTTGCCAAGTGGACAGACCTCGATGCCCACACCCTCCTCGTTGTCCACGCTCTCGCCTTTCAACGCCTGTTACCTTGCTCTGCAACCTGGTGCATGCATACTGTGCGCCCTTGCCCAATACAGCGAAGCAGACGCACAGCACACACACCATCTGCTCCAGCGAGTGGAGCACGTACCCACGCGCACTGACTTCTTGATGTGTGACAACACACAAACAAACAACAAACACGCAAGGCTGGTGGGTGGTGCATTTCATGCACTTGACAAGCACACTGCAACACACAGAAACCCACAGACACACAAAGCAAACAACACTGCTGAGTTGAGTTGAGTTGAGTTGAGGGTGGTGGTGCATTTAACATTCCATTGCACACACAGACCTCGACCGCGCCCACACCCACGGACGCTCGAGTCCCAGCAGCAGCAGCAGCAGCAGCAGTAGCAGCAGCAGCAGCAGTAGCAGCTTCACAACTCCATATCCCCCACCCCCTGCACACACACACACACACACACACACACACACACACACACACACACACACACACACACACACACACACACACACACACACACACACACACACACACACACACACACACACACAGAACTGACATCAGCAATGGCTGGATGTGGTTGCGGGCATAGCGACCCCTTTGGATCGTCACCGCTGTACAGCGAGTGGTGCACGCAGCCAGACCCGTTCCAGCTTCCCCGCTTCGTGGATGGCAGGCTGGCCGACTTTGGACGCTCCACCCACTGGCTCATGCAGGCGATATGGGCTGGCACGCACCTCATGCATGGCACAAGCGCAGCCACTGCCACTCATCAACGGCACCCACAGCCCCACCACGAGACCCACAGGCGCCACCACCATCACCTTCGCCACCACCGACGCCACCATCACAACCGGCACCACCACAACCAACACACGCGCAGACGAGGCGAGCAGGGGTTGGCAGCCGCCGATGCTGGCGACAGCGATGGCCACGCGCCATCAAAGGCACTGGTGCGAGCTTTCCTGCAGTCACCAACCTGGGGCAGTTTGGCTATTGCAGGCTCGCTCCCCGATGCAGCAGTGCCCGCATCGCCAGCGCAAGCCTTCCACACCGCAGCCCACGCACATCTCTGGTCAGGATGGATCCTTATGTGCGTGTGAGTGAGTGAGCGTATGCGTGTGTATGTGTGCGTGCGTATGAGCGACGAAAGACACTCATGTATTGCTGGTGCCGCGTTCTTGTGCGTACATGCTGCCGCTCCACTGCATACAGCACGCCCTTTGGTCAAACAACTCTCCACGTGGACAAAGATCCGCAGGACCTACGCATCTCCCTGGTGCGGCCCGTCTACTCGTCTCGTCAGTGCACGTGGGCCGGCGTCTTGCAAGGTTGCATGGACACGAACAGCATCACATCTCACAGCTCCCAGCCAGCACCAGGTGTGTGTGTGTGTGCATGTGCGTGTGCATGCGCGTGTGCATGCGCGTGTGTGTGCGTGTATGTGTGTGTGTGTGCGTGTGTGTGCTTTTGCTTGCGCCTTGTGGTGGCCAGCGTCACGCCTCTACCCGTCGCGTCTCTTGCCGCCACATCACTATGAACCCATCATGTCTGTCAGAGGTCTCGGCTGCCATCGCTGTCGACTGCAAGCAGCGCGGCCGCGGATTTGTGCATCTCACACGAACCCACGACAACAGAGGTTGGTGGCACGTGTGTGTGTACCTATGTGTATGTGAATGTGTGTGTGTGTGTGGTGCTTCTGTCTCTGTGTGCTCTTGTGTTGAACAGGTCGCCTCAACATATCCAGCAATGCGCCATCACCATGTACATGTTCACACATGTATTGTGCTCACGTGTTCGCGCGTTGATGTGCTCACACGTGTTTGTGTGTGTGTCTGTGTGTGTGTGTGTGTGTGTGTGTGTGTGTCTGTGTGTGTGTGTGTGTGTGTGTCTTTCTCTCCCCTCCCCCCCCCCCTTCGATTTTCTCGTTGCGACAACGGCAGCGACATTGTGGGCACGTGGTATTGTGTATGTTGGAGCGATACAGGCGGGTATGGACGTGCACTGCGATGAACAAGGTTAGCATTCATGTGCACACGTTGATATCGCGATGAGTCGTGTGTGTGTGTGTGTGAGTGTGCGTGTTTTGTGTGAGTGTGCGTGTGTGTGTGAGAGAGTGTGTGAGTGTGTGTGTGAGAGAGTGTGTGAGTGTGAGTGTGAGTGAGTGAGTGTGTGTGTGTGTGTGTGTGTATGTGTGTGTGTGTGTGTGTGTGTCTCACCTTCTCCCCCCCCCCACACACCTGAAACATGCGCGTGCACAGCGGAGGTGTGCGACATGAATGCCCGCGTCGTGTATTCAGGTGCCCGTCGACACGCCATCACCGGGCAGCCGGAGAGCTACCAGGTGCATGTGTACACACAAACACACACATACAACACATACACACACGAATGTGTTCAATGGCTGGTGTACTCTCCTGTGTACATGTTTATGATGCGTGCTGTTGTGTCATTGTGTCCCGACAACCATCACACACGGCAAACCCACTGATACACACACATTCACATATACACACACACACATAATGTAGGTTGCCCTGTCCTCCTATCACTTTGGAACGGTCGTTGAGTTGTCACTGTTCCACCACACGGCGGTGCGTGTCAATGCACTGCCCCTGTGCTATTGGAAGAATACAAGCTATGGTCTTCTTCTCACCTACGACACATCCCTTCTCAGGTGTGTGGAGTGTGTAGTGTGTAGTGTGCGTAGTGTGTAGTGTGTGTGGGTGTGTGTGCACGCGCATGTACATGCGTGTGTGTTGCCCTTGAGATATCTCAGCCTGGTAACATGCCACGCTCACCTCTAAACCGCCATCGGTTGCTGTGTTCAGACCGTTTCAGGTTCAAGTTGCATCTTCGTGGCAGCTCGACAGCACCACGCTTGTGCAGGTAGCGGCAACACATGCAACATGCGACGTAACATGCCATATGCATGCATTTCTTCTTGTATCATGTGATGGCATGTGTCATACCAAGCACCGCAGACTGGCTCATTATCATGCTGCACATCAACATCCTTGACCTTCGGTCTTTCCATGCACACAGGGAGCAGTGTCTGATCGTGGCTGTTTCGATATTTCCATCAAGACTAGGTGCGCGCATGTGTGTGTGCGCGCGCGCGTGTGTGTGTGTGTGTGCGTGCGTGTGTGTGTGTGTGTGCGTGTGTGTGTGTGTGTGTGTGTGTGTGTGTGTGTGAACGAGAGCGTCATACATATTGTTCCGCTGACCAATGTTTTGGTCCTCACTTGACGTTGAACCATTTATTCCCCCCCCCCCCGCCCAACACACACGCATGCATACGCACGACAGGCCGTACCACTTCAACAGCACTGCGCTGAACGTTCTTCCTGAGATGACGGTGGATGTGACGCTGAGCTGTGACGTTGTTGCATCACGCCTTGCCTTCTCTGCTTCCCTCTGCTTTGGGAGCGCGCGGCAGTGGCGGAAGCAGCACAGCCCCCTCCTCGATCTGTAGTCGTGCCAGTAAGAAATGGACCAGCGTGGTCGTGTGTGTATGTGTGTGTGTGTCGTGTGCAAAGGAGGACAAGAGAGAGAGAGTGTGTGTGTGTCACTGTGTGTACATTGTAGTGCAGAGGGAATGTCTGGCTGGGCGTGAGGATGTGTTTGAGTGACAATGCGTGTTGCACCGCTGTTTCGTGTGCGTGTGTTCGTTCCCACTACTGCCGGTATCACCAATCATCGTGCCTCTCGCAATAAATGACAACTGCATGCGTGGTTGAATCCATTCTTATTGGAAGCGAGAGCACAAGCTCGTACAGCAAAAGGTGCACACACATACACACACACACACACACACCCACACCCACCCACACACACACACACACACACACACACCCTTGCTCTCTGCATGACTGCCCATTCACTTGTAAGTGACAATCCAGAGCGGGCAGATGAAGTTAGGGTTGCTGCACACGAAGATATCACCACAGCGGCGAACAACAGGCGTGGGTGCCTGCGAGTCGTCAATGAGGGCGCAGGCAAAGATGGTGTTGCTGCCGCGCGCGTAGAAGCGCGAGACGGTTGCGTTCGCTGCAGAGTAGATGCCATCACCGTGCACCCTGCCATTGGCAACCTTGATCCCCCTCATGCCGGGAACCAGTAGGCCGTGCCTACAGATGGAGTCGTGGTTGTATGTCGGTGTTCCATGGAAGGTCACGCGCAGCTGTGTCCGTGTGTTTGGGATCTGGGTGCAGCCAGCGGTGGCATTTGCACTTGTCTGCGTCACCTGCACAGCGCGTGCACGGCTCCCTCTTGTGCGTCCTCTCTGCTTGATTGGTCGCCGCCCCCTCATCCTCTCTCGCTTCATCACTCGGCTCAGGGTGGACAGGAACGCCCGCAGTACATCGTCGTGCACAGGTGCGCGCTGCACGGGCCAGCGAATGTACGGTGCACCCGCCGCCACCACCTGCTCCTCCAAGTCAAGCAGTGCCTGTCGTGCTGTCTCCAGCACCTTGCCAGTGGGCCATGCTTGGTCATCCTTGCGTTGCTTGCGGTTCTTGCCCTTGTGATCAAAGTCGTTGCTACTGTCGGTGTAACCGTCTTCCGCCCCAAGTGCCTGCAGGCGAAGGCGCCTGTTCTCCGCCCGCGTTTCCACGCGCACGTGTGCACTGCACGCGGGACACATGCCACGCGTCTTGGGCGTTGGAATGCGGCGCACACGGGCTCGGGCACGTTGCTGCTGCTGCTGCTGCTGCTGCTGCTGCTGCTGCTGCTGCTGCTGCTGCTGCTGTTGTTGTTGTTGTTGTTGTTGTTGCTGTTGTTGTTGTTGTTGTTGGGAAGCAGCACTTGCAGGGTTGTTGTCACCACTGCCATGACGACTAGTGTTGTCGCTCTTGGTGGTCTTGCCACCACCATCAACGCCGCCGGCCTGACGATGGCATTCTCGACGGAGAGCTGTGGATGCAACGAAGCGAGCACCACATGCCGTGCACGGGTGGGTGATCAGCTTGTACGCATCAACACCATCCGTGTCGCCAGCGTACACGCGGTCGTAGTCCGCAGCGTGCATGTGCGTGCGGAGGTCTTGGTGCTCGTCCCGGCTGTCATGCTCCTCTGCGAGCCACTTCTTGACCTGTCTGCGCTTGGTGCCGCTCTCACGCCACTGCTCCTTGTTCTTGTACCGGTATGGCTTATTGCGGCCCCGTTGCTTGTTCTTGTAGTTGCGGGCACCACGCGACTTGG
>NW_004754904.1:250557-263057 GCF_000188695.1 Salpingoeca rosetta | reverse complement strand
TTTGTGCTGGGTGCACACGAGTGCTTGTTTCGTTGTGTAGATGTTTGTGTGTGTTGAATGTGTTCTTGTCTTCCTCACCTGATAGTACACGCTCCGTTTTGCCTGTCACGACTGCTGCTCCTCCACTCGCAACCCCCCCCCCAAATCCCCCTCAACGTCGCCCACTCACGACACATCAACCAATCCATCCATCCATCCATCCATCCACCATATTCTTTTTCTTGTTCTGTTGTTGTTGTTGTTGTTGTTGTTGTTGTTGTTGTTGTTTTGCAGGGCCCACTTCCCTCCGACATGGCGCGCTCCCGTGTCGGCATCAAGGCCCCCGGTATCATCCCCCGCCAGTCTGTGTGCGAGCCCATGCAGACGGGTATCAAGGCCGTCGACTCGCTCGTGCCTGTCGGCCGTGGTCAGCGTGAGTTGATCATTGGCGATCGTCAGACGGGTAAGACCGCCGTCGCCATTGACTCCATCATCAACCAGAAGCGCTTCAACGACGGCACCGACGAGTCGAAGAAGCTGTACTGCATCTACGTTGCCGTTGGCCAGAAGCGTTCCACCGTCGCCCAGCTTGTTGAGCGCCTTCGCGGCGCCGATGCCCTCAAGTACTCCATCATCATCTCCGCCACCGCCTCCGATGCCGCTCCCCTGCAGTACCTTGCCCCATACACTGGCGCCACCATGGGCGAGTACTTCCGCGACAACAAGAAGCACGCCCTGCTCATCTTTGACGATCTTTCCAAGCAGGCCGTTGCCTACCGCCAGATGTCTCTGCTGCTCCGCCGCCCCCCTGGTCGCGAGGCCTACCCCGGTGATGTCTTCTACCTCCACTCCCGCCTCCTTGAGCGTGCCGCCAAGATGAGCAACGAGGCCGGCGCCGGTTCCCTCACTGCCCTCCCCATCATCGAGACCCAGGCCGGTGATGTGTCCGCCTACATTCCCACCAACGTCATCTCCATCACCGACGGCCAGATCTTCCTCGAGACTGAGCTCTTCTACAAGGGTATCCGCCCCGCCATCAACGTCGGTCTCTCCGTGTCCCGTGTCGGTTCCGCTGCCCAGACCAAGGCCATGAAGCAGGTCGCCGGTAAGATGAAGCTCGAGCTTGCCCAGTACCGTGAGGTCGCCGCCTTTGCCCAGTTTGGTTCCGACCTCGATGCCGCCACACAGCGCCTCCTCAACCGTGGTATCCGCCTGACCGAGCTCCTCAAGCAGGGCCAGTACGTGCCCATGTCCTTTGAGGACCAGGTTGTCGTCCTCTTCAGCGGTGTCCGCGGCTACCTCGACGAGATTGACCCATCCAAGATCACCGACTTTGAGCAGGTGCGTTACCCTGGCGCTGCCTTTATTGCGTGTAGGTGCTGTTGGATGGAGAGGGTTTAGCCATTGTCGTTTCGGCGCTGTTATGTGCGTCGTGGCTGTATGTGTGCCGCATACATGTCTTGTTGTCCTGCTTGTGTTTTGTTGGTGGTAGGTGCGCGTTGCTTGGCGTGTTGCGTATCAGTGCTCACCATCCATCCATCCCTCCCCCTTACACCCTTGTGCCATTTTGGACTGCTGTGTGTGCACACAGAAATTCCTGCCTCACGTGCAGAACAACCACAAGGAGATCCTCACCGACATTGCCCAGAAGGGTGAGCTGACCCAGGCAACAGAGGAGAAGCTGAACAAGGTCTGCGACGAGTTTGTCAAGTCTTACCTCGCCAAGTAAACAAGACAAGGGTTGCATTGCGTGTGCCATGGACGTGCTATGTGCGTGTGGACCAGGCAGCGGCCGCGTGATCAAGCTGGCGCCCCTCAGCCTTGTCTTGGTTGAGTAGTGTCGCATTGGTTGTGTGTGCGTTGTTGTCCTTCCCGCGTCTGGCGCGTGTCATGCATGCCCCTTATCCTCTTGTCTGCTTGCCTGTGTTGGCACGTCTTGCTCGCTGTTCGTTGACTCCTTTTGTTGTTGTCGCCAGTCTCCCGTGTGTGTTGTGTTTGTGCTGTTTCATTTTCCTTGTTGTGTATGTGTGACTATGGTCAATTACATGACCTCGTTGCACATGTGTAAGCGGGGGTTGTCCTGTGCGAGTGTGTTTGCAACCGCCCGTCCCCCTCCCTCTGTCTTGCCTTTGCTTGTCCACGCTATTCAAGGTGGTTGGTTGCGTGGTTTGACTGTGTCCTGTCTCGTTGTTGTGCGTGCTGTTGTCAGTCACTATTTGGTCGCGTGCCTCGTGTGTGCTGGTTGGGGTGTGTCTGTACGTGTGGCTATGAGTGCCATTAGTAGACAGTTGCGTGGCCACACATCATAGAAAGTAAGGCGTGGGTGATGTGCAGGAGAAACAGACGGCGTGGTGAACGAATCACACATCACATCATGTCACTGCTGCACAAGAAACGCTGACTGTGATCATGGTTGCAACATCAGGCGCGATTGATTGATGTGGGTGAGAGGAGAGCGGGTGATGATGCCCAATCATTTCTTTGAGCTCAAGCGCACCACAAGCATTATGATGGCACTGAGGTTGAGGCTGCTGCTGCGGCCGGTTCGAGCACAGCTCACGGCCGCAACGCCAACGACGGCACTGCGTGTTCGCCAAAGGCACCACTACCTGCGAGGAGGTCTCGCGGTTGGAGGGCGAAGGAGCCTGTCATCTTCTGGCAAGCAGGACCCATACAGCATCCTTGGCGTGTCAAGCGAAGACCACCTGGACGTGATCAAGTCTACCTACCTCGACCTGGCTCGGGTGCACCACCCGGATGTGCGCGGCGGCGGGGACGCTGAGCTGTTCAAGGAGCTGGCCAGCGCCATGCGGGAGATCCTCGTGTACCGGCTGCAGCTCGACACGAAGGAGATGGCGGCCGAGGGCCAGGAGGGCAAAGAGCGCAAGCTGTACCGCACGTTTGACCCTGGCTTTGTGTTTGAGTTTGTGCGCGAGTCTGTGGATGCGGCTAAGCTGCGGCAGGAGGTGCAGCAGGCGACTCGAGGCATGGGCAAGGCCGGTCCAGACATGGGTGATTGGTTCTTCATGGCGGAACTGGTCGGTGCCGACGACGGGCAACAGAACAAGACGCAGCAGCCAGGCGACGGCGCCACCTCTCATCACCGCCATCATCTCAACCAACCCACCCCGTCCATTGAGGCTTCACCGTCCTCCAACAAGAAGAGCAACTGATATTGTGCATGAGCGTGTGTGTGTGTGTGTGTGTGTGTGTGTGTGTGTGTGTGTGTGTGTGTGTGTGTGTGGTGTGTGTGTGTGAGGGAGAGAGAGAGAGAGAGAGAGAGAGAGAGAGAGAGAGTGTGTGTGTGTGTGTGTGTGTGTGTGTGTGCGTGCGAACGCGGTGTCCTTCTGTCTGTCTCCCTCTGTCTGTCTGTCTGTCTGTCTTAACGACAACAAGCATCACGCTGTCTGCAGCCAGTTGCGATATGTGTGCACAGTACGTGTGCGTGGATGCTTATACTGCCATTTGTTGCCCAATAGACCACAAATCACAACCCATCACAACCCATTGCGCATCTGCGATGTTGAAGGAGGGGCCAGTGGGACAGGGAAGCGAAGGGAAGGGGATCAGGGGTTGGTGGATAGTCGCTGCAAGAGTGCAACGCCAGCGGCAGAGGGGCGATGACAGCCACAACAACAGCAACAACAACAACCAGCACGAACTGAGCGCGACACGCACAGAAGTCAATGCAACCAACTCAAACACAGATACATGGCAACAACAACTTCACACAAGAAGGAGCCTTCAGTTCTCTTCCTTGGGCAGCTGGTACCGGTCGCCGATCCAAGGCACACGACTGTATATGCGTGTGTGTGTGTGTGTGCGTGTGCATATGTGTATGTGCGTGCATATGTGCATGTGACTCGGTGAGGACATCATCCAAGGTCGAAAGGATGTTAAAGGAATACAGGCAAAGTGCTACAGCACGACAAGTGAACATCAGCACAACTGCAAGCACAGAGAGATGAAAGCGCGTGCGCACACACGCACAAGCACGTACAAGCACACCCATTCACTCACAGACACGCACACGGACAGACAGACACACAGACAGACAGGCACAGACACAGACACACACACAGACACAGACACAGGAGCACTTACGCGAGGACGGGGCGGCCAATCCACTTGTCCGTCATGTACACAATCGCCATGGAGGTGACGGCACCGTAAGCAGCAAGGGAAGGGGCCCTGGGCGCAAGTCATGAGGTGCAACACAGTGGCCAAGACAGTGGGGGTGAGCGCGAACACACAGCCAAGGGAGAACGGGCAAAACAAAAAAAAAAAAAAGCAGGAGTAGAAGCATGCGTGTGGGCATGTGTGAGTGTGCGCGCGTGTGTGTATGCGCGTGTGTGTGTGTGTGTGGCATTAAGGCATTGGGAAGCAAAAGCACGTGCTGCGCGCGAAGGAGCTCACCAGCGCTTGCTTTGTCCGACAGCGTACTTAAGTTGAGCTACGCACAAGCAACACGGCATGTGGGTGGAGGAAGCGTGAGTTCTTCAAGCAGGAGCGAGGGGCTGGGGCAATAAGGACACGGAAGCAGGGGCAAGAGGGGCGATGGAACAAACGCGCACACACAATGACACAAGGGCGCAGTGATGTAGATAGGCGCAGAAGCAAAGGCATACGGAGACAGACACAGACACACACAGTGATACAGATGCAGAGACGTAGAAGAAAGCATACGGAGACACACACAGACAAGCACACACAGACAAGCACACACAAGCACATGCACACAAGCACACACAAGCACACACCGAGCATGGTTGTTGCTTGGTGTTGAGGGAAGCGTGTGGGTGATATCGATGCAAACTGGAAATGTGTCATATAAATAGGACATTGGCCTTTGCCGGCTGGTGATGCATTTTGCCCCTCCAGCCAAGCAGCAGGAGCTTATCGCGATCGAAACCTACAAAGACAGAACCACAAAGACGACGCACAGACGCACACATACGCACAGACACAGACACAGACGCACAGACGCACATACGCACAGACGCACACATACGCACAGACGCACATACGCACAGACGCACACACAAACACACACACATACGCACACACGCACAGACACACACACAGACATACGCACACACAGACATACGCACACACTCAAAGGCACACTCAAACGCACACACGAACATCTGCAGCGATGCGTGAGCACCACTCTGTTCGGCCAGCGACCACAGCACGGCGAAGACCGTCCATCACAATGCAATGCGCTGTACTGCTGCTACTCCTGGGCACTGTACCGAGGGCCTGTGTGGCAGAAGAGACGCCGCTCGACGCCGTGGCACTGCCGCCCTCGGAGGACGTGTCGTCTGCATCCACGGTTGTGGTGACGATGGCGTCCAAGGACTACATTGGGCTCTTGCAGCCGTGGGTGCGCCGCATCAAGGCGGTGGGGATCGAGGACTTTGTCATTGTGGCGCAGGACAAGGAGACGCTTGCAGCCGCGGAGGAGCTGGCGCCCGGTCGCGTGCGCATCGGCTACAACGAGGACAAGGGCACGACGGCATCGGGCACGGCGGGGAAGAAGTCCGCGTACGGCAACAAGGCGTGGAAGGAAGCTGTGGAAAACAAGGCGCGGTACGTCTGGCACGTGATTGCTCGCAACCAGACGGCCCTCTACAGCGATATTGATGTGATCTTCCTCCACAACCCGCTCAAGTACTTGGAGTCACACGTGGTGTCGATCGGCATGCCCTATGGTAACGACATTGATGAGCCAAACTTCAACTCCGGGTTCATCTACGCCAAGCCAACTCCACAGACACAGGAGGTGATGCGCAAATGGAAGTCGCTCAGCAAAGAGATTTGGCGGTACAAGTCGCCTCCGTACGACCAGCGAGCCCTGAACGAGGCTATCGTCCAGACAAACACCAAGTTCCCCGACATTGTGGAGCTCCCGCTGCGGCTCTTCCAGTACGCCCCGGACTGCCGCGCGTTGCCGCAAAAGTGCAAGAAGCCGTATGTCGTGCACTTTCTGGGGTATTCCACCCCGGCATCCAAACGCACCGGCATTGACAAGTTCCTGAGCGCGCGAGGCAAGTAGGATCGTGCTTCGCTTCATTCCGTGTATGTGTGTATGTATGTGTGTTTTTGTGTTTGTTTGTTTGTGTTTGTATGTGTGTTTGTATGTTCGTGTATGCGTGTGTTTGTGTATGTGTGCGACTCCCAAAGTGTTGCGCTGCCCCTCTGAAGTTTAGTAGTTTCTACAGATCTGTGAGTCGTTTCACACGAGTAAACAACCCAACAAGTTGTGCGTTGTGCGGATGATGATGCGGAGTCCTTCATGTGTGCGTGAGTAAATGAGTGAGTAAGTGCGTGCGTGAGTAAGTGAGCGAGGGCGATGACGTGGTCCTTTGTCTCAATACAATCCACAGCTAGGGCAAGGTAACACCAGCATGTGTATGTGGAAATGGCGCGTGTGCAAAGTGTTCTCCCTTTGTCTATCTTGCCCAGATGAACCCAACAGTATATGTGCGGGTAGTTATTGATTTGGCACAACCACACAGCAACAAGCCACAAGAAACAGAACGAGGAGGGGAGGAAGAGGGGGGGGGGGGGGAATTCACACCCACAGCACACACAGCAACACATTCACCATAGCGAGCACACCAGAGATACGATTAATGATGCCGCTTGAAGTTCTTCTTCTTGTACATCTTCGCCCGCCGTTGAGCTGTTTCAATGTGGTTTGTGTGTGTGAAAGTGTGAAAGAGAGTGCGTGTGCGTGTGCGTGTTTGAGTGTTTGAGAGAGAGAGAGAGAGAGTGTGTGTGTGTGTGTTTGTGTGTATGTGTATGTGTGTGTGTGTGTGTTTGTGTGTATGTGTATGTGTGTGTTTGTGTGTGTTTGTGTGTATGTGTGTGTGTGTGTTTGTTAGTGTGTGTGTGTGTGCATGTAAGATGCAGTGACGTAAGTCAGCGCCGGCGCCAGCGAAAGCAAGCTCACGTCATCACACGCACAGCAGCAGATAAGCATCCATGGCCTCACCACCACCGCCCACACCTCGCACCTGCGGTCTTTGGCGGCGCATTGCGTGTGAGCTTCTTGCTGCTTGCAATCTTCAGCTGCACATTGGGCGCCTCCCGCAGCCCAAAGCTCTGGGCAACGGCGTTCAGGTCCAGCTCGTTCACGTTGAACACCTGGCGGTAGCGTGGTGGTGGGTGGGATGTGGTGAATGAGTATGGTGGGGTTGTGAGCAGAGTGTCGCGAGCAGTTGGGAAGCACAGGACGACAAACAGCCCGGCATGTTGATTTGTTGTGTGTGATGTAGAGTGTGGAACGTGTGAGTGCACACATGTGCGTGGGTGTGCAAATACATGCTGTGTGAGCGTCAGTGTGTGCATGCAACGTACGGCCTTGAGGGAGTGTGCTGCATACGCGTGCACATACGAGCGGAAACCGCTGATGGCAAGCTTGCGGAAGAAGTAGCTCTTCTCCATAATTTGGTAGTACTGAGAGCACACACACACACACACACACACACACAGTTGGTGATGTGACGGAATCAGCAGCAGATACCAAGGCAAGGCATGACTGGGGCAAGGCACAACCGCAAGTGGACAAATGCACACACGCATGCATAAACAACCACACACACACACACACACACACACACACACAAAGCAAACCACAAACAAACATACACGCACACAAACACACACCTTTGACTGCACGTTTGCGATTTTGTCCTTGGGAAACTCGTATTCGTTGAGAGGAACCTGAACAAGACAAGTGGCGGTGGCACAACAGCAACACATGAGCTGGTGTCATGTGCACACAACAACGACGACCACGACGACAACGACGGCCGGTAGCAGCGATGAAGATAGCCATGAAGACATTACCTTGTTCTCCATGAGGTACTTGAGAAACTCGACCTCCGTCGGGAGGAGGAAGAGGAGCGCGCGGCCTTTCCGCCCGGCCCCGCGGGCCGTTCGTCCAACGCGATGGATGTACTCCTGCACACACACATACACACACACACACACACATACACACACATACACACACACACACACACAGACAACGAGATGAGGGTGGTCAGCAGTGGCCGAGAAGGAGTAAGGCAAGGCGGTGTTTTGTGTGTGCGTGTGTGTGCGTGCTGTGTGTGCGTGTACATATGTGTGCGTGCGTGCGTGTGCGTGCGTGTGTACATATGTGTGTGTGTGTGTCTCTCTCTCTCTGCACTGACCTTCGGATCGTCTGGGGCGTCGTACTGGATGATCCAATCGACCTCGGGAATGTCGAGACCACGAGCGGCAACTGCACACGCACAGGAAGGGCGCACAGCAACGATGTGAGTATTCGGGAACACACAGCACAATGTATGCACGATGAATCCACGACGAGACCAGACACACACACACACACTAACACACACACACACACACACACACACACACACACACACACACACACACACACACACACACACACACACACACACACACACACACACACACAAAAGGGCGTACCGTCTGTGCAGAGGAGGATGCCTTGCTCTGCGTTGCAAAACTCAAAGAATGTGCGGGAGCGCTTGGCTTGCTTCTGGCGGCCCTGTTGGCGCACCGATACAAAGGGAATGGATGTGGTGTACGTGCATGAATTTGTTTGTTGGTGTCAGGTAGGGAACGGCACATATCACTGACAGGCACACAGGCACACAGGCACACAGACAGACAGACAGACAGACAGACAGACACACACACACACTGACAGACACAACCACCCCCACACCCACACCCACACTGACAGACAGAGGCGCAACAAGAGAGAACGGGAGGAAGGAAGGCGTACATGGATGCCGAGGACGGGGAGGGAGACGTAGTTGAAGAACTGCAGGTGAAACTCGACGGAATCGCACGAGGAGAAGAACACCATCAGCTTCCGTTTCAGGTTCTTCTTGAGGAATGTGTACAGCAGCCGGAACCGCTGGTCCGACGGGCAAATCTGTGACACACACGCACGTACATGATGGTGTTACGGAGGGTCAGGTAAGGTACCGCACTGGAGTACTCGAACCACCATAGACTCGGATACAGCACCAGCAGCACCACCAGTCGCTGTGACGACCAGCAAGCAAGCAAGCAAGCAAGCAAGCAAGCAAGCAAGCAAGCAAGCAAGCAAGCAAGCAAGCAAGCAAGCAAAGATGGTTGGATGGGTGGCTGTATGGGGTACGTACAACGTATCCCTGCTCAATGCCGTCTGCAGTGGCAATGTCGGCCTTGTCGTCGACGCCAATGTACAGCGGCTCGCCCCGCAGCGAAATGCGGGCAAGATCCTCCACCTTGCGCGTCTGTGTCGCCGAGAACAGGACCGTTTGCCGCTTCTCTGCTCATCACGTGAGAGAGAGAGAGAGAGTGTGTGTGTTTCAGTGAGAGTGTGTGTGTATGTAAGTGTGTGTTTCAGTGAGAGAGAGAGTGTGTGTGAGTGTTTTAGTGAGAGAGAGTGAGGGAGGGAGTGAGTGCACGTGTGCAAAGATGAGTGGGCACGTGGGCAATTCATTGCGTGCAAGCAGCTGTGCATATGTATACAAACATGTGCGTGTGTGTACGCGTACGAGGGATGAGACGGACGATGGCGCGCATGGTGTCCTCGAAACCAATCTGTCAGCAGCACACGTCGGTCGACACACGCACGCACGAGGGCGGTGAGGTGGGCGACAACATGCAGCATGCGCACAGGGGGGAGACGTGAAGGACACACACACACACACACACACACACACACACACACACACACACACACACACACAACGATCACGGCCACGACCACAACAAACAGGGTGGACACCTGGAGAATGCGGTCTGCCTCGTCGATGATGAGCATTTGGAGGCGATCAAACTTGAAGTTCGTGTTCTGGAGATGATCAAGCAGCCGCCCGGGGGTGCACACCAGGATGTTGACACCATTGCCCAGGCGACGCGCCTCCGCCTAGGGTGTGTGTGTATGTGTGTGTGTGTGTGCATGTGTGTGTGTGTGTGTTTGTGTGTGTGTGAGTGATGCAGGCGAAGGAGTGCGGTTCAAGCCACGACAAGGGTAGATTGTCCCCACCGTCGTTGTGTTGGTTGACGCACTCACATCAAACCACGCACAAGTTCCACAAAACACATCACACACACACACACACAGACAGACAGACAGACACACAGACACACACAGACACACACACCGACCCACACCTCCCCCGTACACCCAACATGCATGTGCAGAACCTTCTTGTCTGATCCGCCGATGGAGATGCCGTGAGTCTGGTGGTGGTGCTCCAGCAGGCTGATGAGCACGCCGTAAATCTGCTGTGCCAGCTCGCGGGTTGGCGTGAGGATGATGCACCCGGTGCCGTTCTTTGGCGTGAACTTGAGTTGTCGCAGGCGCTCCACGGCGGGGATGAGGAAGGCAAGCGTCTTGCCCGAGCCCGTCTTGGCGGCACCAAGCAGGTCCCGGCCCGTCAGCAGGAAGGGGATGGTCTTGTACTGGATCTCCGTCATGTGGGTGAACCCAAAGCCCTGGTCACAAAGACGCAAGAGAACACAAGACATGAAGTATGAATGGGTGCAACAGAGCCGCAACGACATATGTGTGTGTGTGTGTACTTGTGCGTGTGCGTTGAGTATTTGTTTGCTTTTGTGAGTGCTCTGGCAAAGAGCCGAAGAAGAACAAGCTGACAGAACGGCTCAGTCTCGAGGTGGCACAGCGAACAGCGCAGACACATAACACAGACACACAGACAGACGCATACAGATGCACACACATGCACACCCCATCCCCCACACACCATACCTCAATTGCCTTCATGGTTGGCTCGGAGACCTTGTCGGCGAGGTTTGTGAAGAGAGCCTCATCGCCGCCCTCATATGGCTGCAGCTGTCGCGCGGAAGACACGGCATCCTCAATGGCCTGCTTGACCGACTCGTCATCATTGCCACCTTTCCCGTTCTCGGCCTTCTTGGCCTTCTTCGTGGTGTTGTCGCCATTGGTCGTATCAGCGTCATCGGCATCGCCAGCCCTGCGCTTGCCGTCATCCTGCTTGCCCTTTGCTGCCTGCTGCTGCTTCTTCTTCCCCTGATTGGCCTTGTCATCACCTTTGCTCTTCTTGCTCTTCTTGCCTTTCTTCGCTCCGGCTTCTGCCTTGCCTTTGTCCGTGTGCTGCGCCTTGTCTTCTTGCTGCTCTTGTTGTTTCTTGAGCTCAGCCTCCCTCTCCTTCTCCAAAAACTTCTCCACGTCAGGCACCTTCAGCCCCTTGCCCTTCTTGTTCTTCTTGTTCTTCTTCTGCTGCTGCTGTTGTGGCTGTTGCGGCTCTTGCTGCTGCGATTGCAGCTTCTTCTGCTGCCTACCCTTGCCCATGGTGCTCTGTTGTTGGGGGATGCGTTTGGATGCGTGGATGTGTGGATGCGTGCGTGTGTGGATGCGTGCGTGTGTGTGTGTGTGTGTGTGTGTGTGTGTGTGTGTGTGTGTGTGTGTGTGTGTGTGTGTGTGTGTGTGTGTGTGTGTGTGTGTGTGTGTGTGTGTGTGTGTGTGTGTGTGGATGCGTGTGGATGTCGTCGTCGTCTTGGTGGGTGTCCTTGCTCGCCTCAACAACACGTGTGTGCAGAAAATTCACAGAAATCATCCACCAAACATGTCTGTGCACGAATTCGTGACGTCTTCCACCATATTTCCTGGACTTGCCGCCAAAGCATTTTGGCGCCAAGCAAGCGAGTGCAGCGCAGTGTGCGCAGCCGAACACTGCAAGCAATCAAACAAGTGTCACCACACCTACAAGCAAGCAAGAAGGCATAGAAGAAGACATACAAGGCCGTGTGGCTGACCTCTCCCCCCCTCCCCCACCTGCAATTCCACTCCCTTTGACAGTGACGATGGCAGACAGCGCTCAGGGCGATGCAAGTCACAGGTGCGAATGGGCTGGGCTGTTTGCGTCGGCACACAGATACATGCACGGTCACGCTTGCTGGTCACATCAAGCACAACACGTGCACACATACTCAACAACGCATGCATGCACCACTGCCACCAAGTTTTGCGCGCGATTTCCCTTTGACTCTGTCTCACCCACTCGCTCTCACTCTCACGGTCTGTCTCGCCCCCTCACTGTCGCTTGCTCTGTCTCAATAACGCAGCAGGGCACAGAGATGTGATGCTGCAGAGCCACAGTATGAGGCCGCTGGGCTTGGGGATGGGCCAATCGACGGCAGTGCGCCGCAACCGTCGTCGCGGAGGCGGCTGGCGGCGAACGGCAACGAGCGCAAGCGCATGCAGTTCATCAACGCAGGCTTCAAGACCTTGCGCCAGCTTGTTCCCATGTGTCGCACAGAGGAGCGCATCTCCAAGGTGGTCTGTTCGTGTGTGTCCGTGTGTGTGTGTGTGTGTGTTTGTGTGTGTTTGTATGTGTTTGTGTGTGTTCGTGTGTGTCTCTGCGCTTGCCAGTGCGTACGCGTGCGTTTGTGTGTATGCGTGCGCATGCATGTGCAACTTGCGTGCATGTGTGTTTGTGTTTGTGTTTTGTGTTTGT
>NW_004754904.1:235557-248057 GCF_000188695.1 Salpingoeca rosetta | reverse complement strand
TCATTGTCTCGCACACACACACACACACACACACACACACCTACGAAGGTCACGTGACAAAACTGGTTTGAGTAAACGAAAGTGAAGCTGAGTCAACAACACATGTACACACACACATGTAAACCACACACACACACACACACAAATACAAGCGCAAGTGAACAAGGACGAAGTAAAATCACAACACGGAACTCCGGCAACAACAACAGCAACAACAACAGCAACAACAACTGTCACCACGACAAAAGACAGCCTAAAAGGAGGTTGGGGTGGGGCACAGCGCACACACGAACGCGGTGCACTGATGATGCGACAAAACCAAGCGCAGGTGGGAGGGGGCGGTACAGGTGAACAAACACATGTGTTGCATCCCACAAGGACCTGGGAGGGACGGCTTCATGCACACGCGCACTCACGCGCACACATGAATGAAAGAATGGATGAAAGAATGGATGCATGTGCCGTCTACTTGGGGTTGAAGTTCTCGTGCACGCGGGCCTCAACCTTGCACACGGCATCCAGCAGCATCTCAATCACCTGTCGCAAGGAAAAAAAAAACCACAATGGTTGTGCGAGTGCCGTGGTGAGGAGAAGCAAGGGGAAGGTGTGTGTGTGTGTGGGGGGGGGGGAGGAAAGGGGATTGAGGCACGCAAGCAGACCAAAGGCGTGTGTGCGCGTTTGTGTGTGTGTGTGTGTGTGTGTGTGAAGGGGGTCTTGTTGAGCACACGAGCAATGGGATTCCTGGTGGTTAGGGAAGGAGAAAACCCTTCAAGGTTGAACTCACTCACACAAACAGACAGACAGACGGACACTGCAACAACAACAACAACAACAACGACGACGACGACGACGACGACCATGGACTTACGTCGCCTCTGTTCTGCTCGACGTTGGACTTGAGGGTTGCCAGCTTTTCTTCCGTGTTCTTGTTGATGGAGGCTGTGTCCACGTTGCCGCTGCCTTCCCGTGCATGCACCTTCTCTTGATATGCCTTCTCCTGTTCACTGCGAATGACCTCAATGCGCTTCTGTGCCTCTGTCCTTGCTTGCTTCATCATCTGTGCCTTCTCTGCAAGGAACAAAAGGTCAACCGCGAAGCGGTGGGGGAAGACAATCAAGAGGAGAATGCCACGTCATGTTAGCGAACGATACAACGGCAGTGTTCTCCGTCTCTCTCACCTCACAAACCAAATGCAAACCAGTCCACAAAGAACAACGCAACCGTAACAGGACAGCCCACAAAGGAAAGAAAAGCAACACGCACACGATCAAAACGCAACCCATCACTACAGCAGTCACACGCGAACAAGAAACAACCACAAGCACAGTCAAGACAGCAACAAGTGACCACGACGCAGCCACAAAGGACAACCATCAACCACACCACACAGCACCACACAGCACGCCAAGAAGAACAACAGGCGTGGATGGCGTGTCTACCGTACCGTTCCTGGCCTGCTTGATCTTGGATGCGGCCGCCTTCTCCGCCTCCACAAGCCTCTGAACGCCGGCAGACTGAACTCCAGACATGGTTGCTGTGGTTCTCTGTGTTGATGGATGGATGGATGGATGGAGGTGCGTGTGGGTGGTCTGTATCTGCTGCTGCTGTTTGTCTGCTCGCTCCAGAAGAAGGGGGTGAATGAGCGGCTTCTTATCGTGTTGGAGGCGGCAGCTCTTTTTCATCCCTGAAACTAGGAAGTTAGCTTGAGAAGCAAAAGGAGTCATATCTTCAATGAATATTCCTCAACCTCATTTTATGCTGCCGAAATTGACCTGCCAAGATGGAGGTGGGTTGTGTGTGTGTGTGTTGTTTTTGTGTGTGTTGTTTTTGTGTGTGTGTGTGTGTGTGTGTGTGTGTGTGTGTGTGTGTGTGTGTGTGTCTGTGTGTGTGTGTGTGTGTGTGTGTGTGTGTGTGTGTGTGTGTGTGTGTGTGTGTGTGTTGTGTGTTGTGTGTTGTGTGTTGTGTGTGTGTGTGTGTGTTGTGTGTGTTGTGTGTTGTGTGTGTTGTGTGTGTGTGTTGTGTGTGTGTGTTGATGCTCGTCTCTCTCCGCCTCTCTCTCGCTCTCTGTCTCTCTTTCTTTCTTTGTCTTTCTGTGTTTGTCTGGATGCTCGCCCGTCTCGTCACCTAGCTTCGAAGCCGTTGTGTGCTTGCACGCGATCGCATGCACGCTGATCCAACAACTAACATGGTGCGCTCTGCGAATTGTCTGCACAGAAATACGCGCTGTACTCAAAGCCCAAGGATGAGACGGACCTGGATGGTATGTATGGCTGCGTTTGTGCTTGCGTTTGTCGTGGCGGTTGCCACGCTTCGGTCGTTTGTGCTTGCGTTAGTCGTCGCGGTTGCCACGCTTGGGTGCGTGACAATGTAAACGCTTTCCCTGGGTTGCCACCCTCACACCTGGTGTGCACGGTCAACCATCATTCGTTTCTTTTTGCATCGCAGACACATTGAAACAATGGCATGGTGAAGTGCGGGAGACCATCCCGTTGCCACGACCAAAAGCCGGATCTGGTTTCTGGGCCGCTCTCAAATCCGCCATCGGCAAGGTGTGTGTGTATGTGTACGTGTGCATGTATGTTTTGTGTGTGCATGTGTGTATGCATGTGTGTATTTTGCGTGTGTGTATTGTGTGTGTGTATTTTGCGTGTGTGTATGTTTTATGTGTAAGTGTGTATGTTGTGTGTGTGTGTGTGTGTGTGTCATGCGAATGTGGACTTGTATTTTGTAACTCGTTACTCATCGACTGTTTTCCTGTGTGGTATGTGGATCACTGCAAGGACATCACGCACGTGTCCATGCCGGTGCACTTCAACGAGCCAATCAGCTTCCTTCAAAGATTGACAGAGGATCTGGCCAGCTCAGACGTGCTCGACAACGCCGCAAGTCAGTAACGGGCCCTGCTCTCTCATCATCACCACAGCACAACGCAACTCACGAAACCACATGCGTATGCAAACCCACACAAGACGACACACACACACACACACACACAACCCTTGCTCACAACCAAGAACAATACTGATCTGTGCCGCCACGATGATGATGCAGAGCAAACAGACAGCCTGAAGCGCCTGGCGTATGTGGCCGCGTTTTCCTGCTCCATGTATGCCTCGTCTGGCACGGGGTTCAGGTGCGCGCATGAATGCCGTGAACATGGAGTCAGCGTGTGTGTGTGTATGTGTATGTGTGAGTGTATGTGTATGTGTATGTGTGAGTGTATGTGTATGTGTATGTGTGAGTGTATGTGTATGTGTATGTGTATGTGCATGTGTAAGTGTATGTGTCTGTGTGTGTAAGTGTAAGTGTATGTGTATGTGCATGTGTAAGTGTATGTGCATGTGTGTGCCATCAGCCGCAAACGACTTTCAAGGCTCAAGTCTGCTTGAAATGCACGCGTTCATGTGCTATTGTTGTCGTTGCTGTTGCTCGTGAACTAGGAATTACAAGCCCTTCAACCCGCTGCTTGGCGAAACGTACGAGTGCGTGCGGCCTGATCTCGGGTTTCGCTGCATATGCGAGCAGGTGAGCTGCCACTTCCTTGCTTCCTTGCGCGCGTGCATGCATGCGTGCGTGCGTGTGTGTGTATGTGTGTATGTTTGCGTGTACGTCTCGGTGAGTGCATTCGGCTGACACTTTGTTCAGCTTTTGTTCCAGTGCATGTCGCTGGGTGTATCTCCTATTCGAGAGTGTACCCCGTGCAACACTTGCTCACCACCGCCACTGCTGCTGTGTTGCGTGCAGGTGAGCCACCACCCGCCCATCTCTGCGATGCACGCGGAGTCTGCGAGCGGGTGGGTGGTCAAGCAGGAGTACCAGGGCGTCGTCAAGTTCCGCAACGTCATGCGGGTGAGCACTCGCTGCACATGTACACATGTCGATACAGAGATGCACCTATCCAATCCCTCTTTTTCCTGTAGTCACGCATCACACACACACACACACACACACACACACACACACACACACACGCACACATATATCAACCTTCACGTGCATGGTTGCGATTGCGGGTGTGGGCAGCATGAGGAGTCTGGGGAGAGCATGCTTGAGGGCGCACTTGGGCTGATGAAGGAGGGGCCGGAGCTTGGGGTGAGCAGATACTGCTGCTGCTGCTGACGATGATGACGACGACGACGACGATGATGATGATGAAGATGATGATGATGGGATGGTACGGGTGTGTTGTTGGGAGGGCAATAGAGGGGACGCGCAGCCACACTCAGTAACAGCACCAGCAAACACTTGCACACATACACGTACACACATACACACATATACACACACACATGTACACACCAATTTCCACACACGCAAAAGCACGCACGTACGCACGCACACGCATGCACACATTCACACATCCTCTGTTGTTCTTCAGGTGATCCCGCACGGTATTGCGAGCGTAGAGTTCCCGGAAGACAATGAACGGTACACGTTTACAAAGCAGACGCTTGTGGTGCACAACATCATGTTTGGGCGTATGTGGGTTGACCACGAGGGGACAGTGACCATCACCAACCACCGTACGGGTGAGACGTGTGATATGGTGTGGTCGCCCTACTCCTCCGTCGGCAAGCGCTACTTCAACCTCCACGGTACGCACACGCATGCTCGCCACTCTTTGTTTGCTCGTGTGTGTGTGTGTGTGTGTGTGTGTGTGTGTGTGTGTGTGTGTGTGTGTTGGTTGCAATGCAAGACAGAGCTCACCAATGTCACTCCACATTCACCACTGTCATCATGTGCCACCACCGCCCGCTACCTGCCACGGGTGATCAGGGTATGTGAAGGATGCGGAGGGGCGGGTGCAGTACACGATCAACGGGCGGTGGGACGAGGGCCTTGTTCTCATCCCGGGCGAGGTGCAGTGGGCACACCTCAGAGACTCAACCCAGCTCAAGGTGAAAAGGGTGTAAAAATGTGTGTGTGTATGTGTGTGTGTATGTGTGTGTGTATGTGTGTGTGTTGGAGGGAGGCAAGTGTCGACTGATGCGCATGTTGACTCACAGTGGGTTCATCTGCTGTTGTCTGTGTGTATTGTGTGTGTCTCATCCCACTTTTTGTCTGTGTCCGCAACTGACTTGTGTGTGTGTGTATGTGTGTATGTGCGTGTAGGATGACAGCTTTGAGCGGTTGTGGACGGCGCCCCCAATTCCGCCAGACTGCAAGGAGAAATACGGCATGACCACGTTCTCCATGTCACTCAACAACAAGGAGGTGCGTGCGTGTGCGTGCGTGTGTGTGCGTGTGTGTGCGTGTGTGTGCGTGTGTGTGCGTGTGTACGGACGCGCACTCCCTCTTCCATTGCGTGTACCCAGCCCACTGCAAACAAACGATCAGTTTGCTTCTCCTCCCTTCTCGCACCCCCCCCTTTTTCTCTCCGTTTGCAGGATAACGTGTGTCCGACGGACAGCCGCCTGCGCCCGGACCAGCGCTTACTTGAAGACGGCGACATGCAGACCGCATCAGATACAAAACGCGCTCTCGAGGTACCACTGCACTGCAACTGCTGCTGCCGTTGTTGCTGCTGGAGGTGGTGGTGGTGGTGGTGGTGGTGGTGGTGGTGGTGGTGGTGGTGGTGGTGGTGGTGGTGGTGCAGTGCCTTGACCGTTGCCTTCTTCATCCTGTTGACATCCTCCACTCCTCTCATCTTCACCCGTTTGAAAATCACACGACACCACCTCACGCGACATCGCATTGCCACCCCGCTCACGGCTGCCAGGAGAAGCAGCGTGCTGCGCGAAAGGCACGAGAAGCCGAGAAAGAGCAGCACACGCCACGCTGGTTTCAGCTGGTGGAGGACCCAGAGACAGACAGGACGTGGTTCACGTACAAGGGCAGCTACTGGGACGATAAGGCCCAGGGCAAGTTTGCAAACAAGGCGGATTACCCAGACATTTACGTTTAGCCGTTCCTCCCAACACAGCTGCTCCGCTAGCTCCTGCACAATGACAACACACACACACACACACACACACACACACACACACACACACACACACACACACACACACGACCACGTTCACATAGATGCACAAACAAGACACGACCGCACGCTCTCTCTCTCACTCACCATTCATTGGACTAGCTTGCTCGCTTGTCGTCCCGCGTCTTCGTGTTGTTTGTCGATTTGTTGTTTCGGACCCTTGTTACGTGTTTTAGCTGGCGTGCTTGTTGCCTCGCTGTCATGTATTTTTCTGTTTCTCTTCTGCACGCCCTTTGCGCTTCGCTCGTTCTTTCTTCTTTTTACAACATGTCGAAGTGATCTGCCAGGCACCAGCTTTCAATACGAACGAATGCAACGCGTGGAGCGGCACACCGAAGTACACACACGCACACACACACACACACACATAATCGTCTTGCTCGCTAACTTGTCTGCTTCAGCACATGAAAGATGTCATCATTTACTTGCAAAACGAATCAAAGAAACAGGAATCAAGATGCCCGTGGCAAGCTGGTGCAAGTAAGAGGCGAACCATGCACATGCATACGAACTACGTGAAGCGCAAACGAACGGCACAGCACGCCCGCAAACAGAGAAAGACATTCAAACAGGCACAGACAGATTCGCAATGCACGCACGCAAAGCATATGCTCCCACGCGCCTGCGCACACACCCGCGTCGTGTCGAGGGATGCCAAAGACAACAAGAAAGCAGCCCGTCAACACAGACACCGACGCGCGCGCTGTGCAGTTGCGGCAGAGGACAAGTGTAGGGTTGACTTAAATATGTCAATGTCAAGGTCTCCCCGCACATACACACAAATAGATGAAGGCACACACAAAGGGGGAAAAAAATAACAGACAGCGAAAGGGTGAAAATGTCAGCCCCAACTTACACGCACACACAAGTTCTCTCTGTCACTCACTCACTCACTCACTCACTGTCTGCACCCACCCACAACACCCACCCACAACAATGGAGACAAGCTAGCGCAACATGAACAAAACGAAATGAGGCGTTCTCGCAACCTTTCGAGTCCTCACGGACATCCGATCGCACAGACGTGTAACGAGGTGTCTGTGCGCCGGTCACTCACTCACAAAACCACAAACATCATCGAAGTCACCATCACCACATCGACCACATCGACACCATCGTCAAGCCGTGGAGTCCTCGGGGTGGTAGTTCAGTCGCTGCGCACGCACACGTTCCAGTGCGCGCTGGCGCTCACGGGCGACACGAATGCTGTCACGAAGACGCGGCGCACCCTCAGACCGAAACACTGACGACGACGACGACGACGACTGCCGTTGTTGCTGTTGTTGAGGCTGCGTGGAAGGTGGCGTCATTGTCGCTACACCTGGTGGTGTTGTGGCCACTTGACCAGGAACGCCCACCATCGGCTGCTGCTGCTGCTGCTGCTGCATTGGCGACGCCACCTGGCTCCACTGGCTGCTCACAAAGTTGCACTGGCGGTCATCGCCCTCAATGTTCTGCGTCACACCAACACGGCCCTGCGCGTCCATCACCACCATTGGGTGCGAGCGCGCAACGCAGCCCGGGAACACCTCGCTCGGGCGGCGGCCAAAGGTCGCGGACCCGCCGCTGCTGTTGAGTGCAGCGTTGTTGTTGTTGGAGCGGTCCAGGAACGACCCGTTGCGCGACCACGCCCCCGGTGTCAGCGGCAAGCGGCCAAGCGGCGGAGTGGTGATGGTCGAGTTGGCAGAGGGCACAGAGGTGTCAGACTGGATGCGACGTCGGGGACCAACGTTCTCGCGTCGCAGCATCGGGTGGCGCGCACTCCGCGACAGCGGCGGCACCGTGTCATCGCCTTCGTCATCGTCGTCGCCAACCACAACGCCATCCTCGCGAGTTGGAAGGTGATCGCGCGTGAGATCGGCGCCGGTTGGACGAAGCGCGTGGCGCTGCGCAAACACAGACGGGTCGGGGTGCGGCTCAATCGACAAGTAGCTGTCATACACAGACGTGCGTGGCGTGGTGAGGCCCCGGTCGTAAAACGCGGCGCGCAGCTGCTGGTGGTGCTGTTGCTGTGCATCCGTCGCAGGCTCACTGGCCCTGCGCTGCGCTGCGGGCCTCAGTTCGCTGCGTGCCCGCTGTAGCTGCTGCTCGGGTGACGCCTGCTCGGCCTCGCCTTCCACCGTGCTCGCTGCTGTCCACGCCTGCACAGAGGGGCGGTCACGCTGCTGCTGTTGCTGCTGCTGCTGCTCGTCATTGTCGGTGTCCGCAGGAACATCGGCGCCGCCCTCCAGTGTGAGCGTTGCAGAGTACACGACACCATCCGTTGGTGGGCCACGCGGCTGCATAGCGCTGCTGGCTGCCGCTGCATACACAGAGGGGCCCTCCATCGCAGCGCGGGACTCAGCACGCGACGATGGCGCGGGGGACGACACCTGTTCCGCTTCTCCAACAACTACCATCGCCTTGCCACGCGGTGTGCTTGGCTGCTGATGTTGTTGCTGCTGATCGCGTGCAGTGGAGGGTGTCCATGCGAGCGTGCTCTCACGGCGGGGCACATTGCCACCAGCCTGGTGCTGCGGCGTGCTTGTTGCTGCAGCGGGTTCCTCGGGCTCCTCCGAGATGGACGGCCCGACGACGTTGCGTCGCGTGAGCCGAGGCGAGAAGCGAATGCCATTGCCACTGCTGCGACGACGGCCACCAGCAGACTGCTGCTGCTGCTGCTGCTGCTGTGGTGTGGCGGCACCAAACACATCGGCGCCATCATCCTGGTCCAGGCCCGAGGGCATGACGAGTGTTTCCGAGTCCACACGCACGCGCTGCGGCGTGACCGGGGTTGGTTCGGGCGCCTCCCGCGAGAGCGAAAACGCCGTTGGCCGCACATCAAACCCGCGGTGAAGTTCGGGCTCGCTGCTGGAGAAGCGTGATGGCGAGTCAACGGCAACGTGCGTAGGCTGGCTTGCACGACGTGCATGGCGGTGGCCACGGTTGTCTGCCCACGCGCGCGGCGTGCCGGGGCTGCTTCCTGCGGAGGAGAGCTCTGTATCTGGGGTGCCGTCTGAGAGGCCCTGTGGCGTGTAGAGGCCAGGGGCAAAGCCGTACTGGTGCTGCGCGTCAAGCTCGTCAAGGTCGACCACGGAGGTGCGGCCCCAGTCGTACGAGGGGGCGTTGACGGCATACACGCCGCGCACGGCAGGGTGCGAAAACACCTGCGGATGGTGCACCGCAAGGTACTCGTCGTAGTCGTAGTCGTTGTCCTGCTCGTTGTACATGGGCACATGGCTGGTGTCTGCATCCCCCACTGTCGACTGAATGTAGCCTGCACCCGGCCCCAGCAGGTCGTCTGGCTTGGAAAACTGCCGCTGCAGCTTGTGCTGGCGAAAGTGCTCCTTCTTTGCGTTCTTGCGCTGCCGCGAGTTGTGCAGGACATTAATGGCCGCTGCTGCCAAAGCAACGCACACAAGCACGCCGATGGTCACGCCTGCGATGAGGCCGCGCTGGGCGCCGGAACTGCTGCTGCTGGACCGCGGCACGAGCAGCAGCTCGCCGCCAACAGCGTTGGTGGAGGTGCCCGCACTCACGGTCGCAAGCACCGCCGATACGTCCTCTGGAGGCACCGGCGCACCATCACGCCGCGTAATGGCCATGCACTCCACACCGCCAAAGTTGTGCTCTGTCGTGGACAGCACCGTCGTCTTGTACGGCGACGCTGCTGCTGCTGCTGCGTCGCCACCAGCGCTCGCTTGGAGGAGGGACCGACGGCGGCGGTTGTTCACAAGCGGCGACTGCGTTGATGTGGTGACGGCAGTACTGTTGCCCAGAGCAGCGTCAATCAAGGCAGCAAGGTCGGTCTCAAAGGCCGCAATGTCCGCAATAGACGAATATGGCACGTCCACAAACACGCTGTACACAAAGGCAGCATCTGCAGAGCTGCTTGTGGTCGACGTGGTCGTTGACGTGGTGGTGGTCGTGGTGGTAGTGGTGGTGGTAGTAGTAGTAGTTGTGGTGGTGGTAGTTGTGGTTGTGGTTGTACTTGTGGTAGTGGTGGTAGTTGTGGTGGTGGTAGTTGTGGTTGTGGTTGTACTTGTGGTAGTGGTGGTAGTTGTTGTTGTGGTTGTACTTGTGGTAGTGGTGGTAGTTGTTGTGGTGGTGGTAGTTGTTGTTGTTGTGGTAGTAGTTGTGGTAGTAGTTGTGGTAGTGGTAGTGATAGTGGTAGTAGAAGTTGTTGTCGTTGAAGTTGTTGTAGTTGGCGATGTCGATGTCGACGTGGACAAGCGTGTCGTTGATTCAAATCCAGAGAATGAAGATGTTGTGGTTGTAGTGGTGGTGGTGGTGGTGGTGGTGGTGGTGGTTGCAGTTGTTGTGGTTGTGCGCGTGGTGGACTCAAAGCCAGAGAATGAAGACGTAGATGACGACGTCGAAGTCGATGTCGACGTGGACGAGCGTGTCGTTGATTCAAATCCAGAGAATGAAGATGTTGTGGTTGTAGTGGTGGTGGTGGTTGTGGTTGTAGTGGTGGTGGTGGTTGTGGTTGCAGTTGTTGTGGTTGTGCGCGTGGTGGACTCAAAGCCAGAGAACGAAGACGAGGTGGTTGTGGTCGTGGTTGTAGTTGCGGTTGTTGTTGATGTGCGCGTCGTCGACTCAAAGCCGGAACCAGTCGAGGTACTGGTGGTGGTGGTGGCGGTTGTGGTTGTGGTTGTGGTTGTCGTGGTCGTGGTCATGGTCGTTGACTCAAAGCCAGAGAATGAAGATGTAGTTGTGGAAGTGGAGGTGCGAGTGGTGGACTCAAATCCAGACCCGCTGCTTGTGCTGGTTGTAGTTGTAGTTGTAGTTGTAGTCGTCGTTGTTGGGGTGGGGTGGTCGTGGTCGTGGTTGTTGTTGTCGTCGTTGTCGTCGTCGTGGTTGTCGTGGATCGCGTGGTCGACTCGAGGCCAGAGCCTGCCGAAGTGCTTGTCGTGGTAGTTGTTGTGGTAGTTGTGGTCGTCGTGCGCGTTGTAGACTCAAAGCCAGACCCCGAGCTTGTTGGGGTTGTTGAAGTTGTGGTCGTCGTCATTGTCACTGTCGTCGTGGACGTCGTGGTAGTGGTGCGTGTCGTGGACTCCACGCCAGAGAACGACGACGACGTTGACGTTGTGGAGCTTGAGGTTGACGTTGGCGTCAGAGTTGAGGTGGTGGATCGTGTCGTGCTCTCAAAGCCGGATCCAGTTGAAAACGTTGATGTTGTGGACGTTGACGGGCGCGTTGTTGATTCAAACCCTGAGGAGGATGACGACGTAGAAGTCGTCGTGGTGTTGACGCCGGAACCAGCAGTGGTTGTGGTTGTTGTTGTGGTTGTGGTTGTGGTTGTTGTTGTGGTTGTGGTTGTGGTTGTGGTTGTGGTTGTGGTTGTGGTTGTGGTTGTGGTCGTCGTCGTCGTCGTCGTCGTCGTTGTTGTTGTTGTTGTTGTTGTGCGAGTGGTTGACTCAAACCCGGAGCCAGTCGTCGTGCTAGTTGTTGTGGTGGTACGTGTTGTTGACTCAGAGCCAGAGAAGGACGACGACGTCGTGGAGGTTGTGGTGGTCACTGTTGTCAGTGGCGTTGTCGTGGTTGTGGTGGTACGGGTGGTCGACTCAACGCCAGACCCCGTCGAGGTGGCTGTGGTTGTGGATGGTCGAGTGGTTGAGTCAAAGCCAGAGAACGACGATGACGAGGATGACGTGGATGTGGTAGTCGTTGTGGTCGTAGTCGTAGTCGTTGTGGTTGCAGACGTAGTTGTGGTGGTGGTGGTGGTGGTGGTGGCGGTCGTCGTCGTCGTAGTTGTCATCGTCGTGGTCACAGGGCGAGTCGTCGTATCAAAGCCAGAGCCAGAGCCAGTGGTACTGGTCGTTAGGCGCGTTGTTGACTCGAGGCCGGAAAAGGACGATGTTGTGGACGTGGTGGTTGTGGTGGTTGTGGTGGTGGCTGGCCTCGTTGTTGACTCAAACCCAGAGCCTGTCGTTGTCGAAGTCGTTGTGGTTGTGGTTGCCGACGTTGTTGTTGTGGTTGTTGTGGTTGTTGTGGTTGTTGTTGTTGTTGTCGTCGTCGAGGTTGTTGTGCGCGTTGTCGACTCAAAGCCAGAGAACGAAGTCGTTGCGCTTGTGGTTGTCGACGTTGTGGTTGTGATTGTTGTTGTCGAGGTTGTGCGCGTTGTCGACTCAAAGCCAGAGAATGAAGATGTCGTGGTCGTGGTGGTCGTGGTTGTGGTCGTGATTGTGGAAGTGGTTGTGGTTGTGCTTGTAGTTGTGGTTGTTGTTGTCGAGGTTGTCGTGCGCGTTGTCGACTCAAAGCCAGAGAACGAGGACGTTGTGGAAGTGGTTGTGGTCGTGGTTGTCGACGCTGTGGTTGTGGTTGTTGTTGTCGAGGTGGTCATGCGCGTTGTCGACGCAAAGCCAGAGAATGAGGACGTTGTGGAAGTGGTTGTGGTCGTGGTTGTCGACGCTGTGGTTGTGGTTGTTGTTGTCGAGGTGGTCATGCGCGTTGTCGACGCAAAGCCAGAGAATGAAGATGTCGTGGTTGTGGTTGTGGCCGTGGTTGTGGTTGTGGAAGTCGTTGTTGATGTGCG
>NW_004754904.1:213808-229948 GCF_000188695.1 Salpingoeca rosetta | reverse complement strand
TTGTTGTGGTCGTGGTGGTGATGGTTGTGGTCGTGGTTGTTGTTGTTGTTGTTGTTGTTGTTGTTGTTGTTGTTGTTGTAGTTGTGGTACTTCCACTTCCTTCACCACTCCCAGATGCAAGCGTGGACGTGCTTGTCGTGCTTGTTGTTGTCGTGGTAGTGGTAGAGGTTGTTGTGGTAGTGGTCGTGGTTGTTGTTGTTGTTGTTGTTGTTGTTGTTGTTGTGGTAGTGGTACTTCCACTTGCTTCACCACTCCCGGATGCAAGCGTGGATGTGCTTGTCGTCGTGGGGGCAGCTGTCGTGGTGGTGGTGGTTCTTGTCGTCGTCGTCGTTGATGTTGTCGCCGTCGTCGTCGTGGTAGTGGAAGTGGTGGTTGTACTTGTGCTTGTTGTAGTGGTTGTTGTTGTGGATGTAGTTGTGTTTGTTGTTGTTGTCGTGGCTGTGCTTGGCGTGGACACAAGGGTGGTTGTGGAGGAGAGGTCCACCATGCCCGATCCAGAAGCGTTAAAGAACGAACCCATCGTAGTTGTCGTTGAGGTTGTTGAGGTTGTGGTGGTGGTTGTCGTTGAGGTTGTGGTGGTTGTGGTTGTCGTCGTGGCGGCAGAGAGGGCAGCCACGGTGTCTGCATCGAGTGCGGTGTCAAACACTGCGACGTTATCAAGCGCGCCATCAAACGCGTACTGCACGCCGCCGCTGCCGTCGGGGCGGCCGCCAATAAACAGCTCCTCAACGACAGGGCGAAACGAGAGCACAGTTGGGGACGACGGCCACGCAAGCAGCTCGCCATCAAGGTACAGGTCAACCACATACGCCCCGCTGGCAGCGCGGGCAAAGGAGGCCACAGCCGTGTGCCACGCGCCATCGGTGACTGGGGTGTCGTCCGGGTGCTGGCCGAGATAGGCGCTGCTCTGTGCATTTGTGAGGGAGAGGACGAGCACGCCATCGATGATGACGAGCGAGACGCGATCAAAGTCGCCACCAACGCCGCCAACCAGCATCAGAACACCGCTCGCCTGCGTGGTGCGGAAGGACGCAGCGAGCGTGTAGTTGGCCACGCCCGCGCCCATAATGTCCTCGGCCCCGCGCACAACAGTGATGAGCGCCGCGTCTGCCGCGTCTGCCGCAGCAGCAGCAACAGCGGTCGTGCTCACGGTGGCACGCGTGACCAGGTCGCTGGACGTCCACGCGTTGGCTGCAGCGAGGAGGGCGTGGTACCCGCTGCCGCTGGCGTCAAACGCGACGTTGCCGCTGCCTTCCTCAAACGCCCACCCGGCCGCCAGCACCGCGGCGAGCGCAGGGTAGGGCGAGGGTGCAGTGGGCACCGAAAACGCCGCAGACGCCAGCGTGCGCGCCAGCCCCTGCTGGTGCAACAGCTGAATGTCTGTTGCATTGAGCACGCCGCGGTACACACGCACGTCATCCACAGCGCCCGTGAGCGCGAGCGGGGCCGACCCGTGTGCCAGGTAGCCGATGCTCAGCGTGTCCGTGGGCACGGGTACCACATCACCACTGCCACCACCACCGACAGCGGCGGCAGTGGTGCCAGCAGCGACGAGCTCGCCGTCAACGTACAGCGCAATCGCAGAGGCGTTGCGGGTCATGGCAACAAAGCGCCATGTGTTGGTGCGCAGGTCTGTCGTGGGCGGCGCGGTGACGGTGGTCTGGACACCGGTGCTCTGCTCGCGCTCGGAGAACTCGACACGCCCCTCGTAGATGCGAAGCCCGCTGCGGTCAAACGTGCTGCTGTGGGAGAAGTCAACAAGCGAGTGGATAAACGGGTTAGCGCCCGTGTCCGCTGGCGGCAGCAGCACCCACAGCGAGCGCGTCTCATACGGTGTGGGCCACGCATTCGCGCTGCTGGTGGTGGCGTCGTGTGAGCCTGTGAGCGGCACACGCATACCGGATGCGCCCGTGAGGGAGAGGCTGACATCACCAGCGACGCTGACGGTGGCGTTGAGCGAGGTGGCCGTGGTCGAGCGAACACCGTGCAGCGCACGCGTGCCCGTGCCCCACGAAAACACCGTTGCCCCAGATGCGCTGCTGTCGCCTGCAAGCTGTTGCTGCTGTTCGTCCTCGCCCTCAAAGTCAAAGCGAATGGACGGGCGAGACACATCAGCGGTGGACGACTGCGGTGTCGCCGGTGCTGTCGTTGTTGTTGTCGTCGTCGTGGCTGTTGGCGTTGTCGTGGCTGCTGTGGCGGTGGTTGTTGGGTCTGCTGAGGTTGGCGACGCCGTGGTCAGGGGCGTGAATGAGCCCGAGCCGGAGCCATCCAGGGCTGCGGTTGTGGTGGTGGTTGTTGTTGTGGGTGCTGCTGTTGCCGTTGATGTGGTGGCGCCCGGCTGGCCCGGGTTGACGTAGGATGCGAGCAGCGTGATATCGTCAATGTGGCCCTGGAAGACCTGGTCGTTGTTGATGGCGCCAATGTGGATGGAGTCGAGCGAGGTTGGCACGGCAGACAGCGGCTGGCGGGCCACCTCCACCGCGTTGAGGGTGATGGAGAGCTCCCACGCGCCGCTGTCGTCCACGTCGCGGGAGAGCACGACGTAGTACCACGTGTTGGCTGCGGTGAGCACGCGGCTGGTGATGACGCGGTCCTCCACGCCGTTCACCCGCGCAAAGTAGTAGAAGCGCTGCGAGTAGATGTACAGCGTGGAGTGGTCGCCGTTGCTGCCCACGTAGGAGACGAGTGCCTGCAGGCTCTCGATGTTTGCGGGGCGAAACCAGAGGCGGCGTGTCTCCGGGCGGGTGAGGTTGACGTACGGCAGAAACGGGGACGACCACGTGCGAACGCCGGCAGTACCAAACAGCCGCAGGGAGCCCGGGTTGCTTGCCGACACGCTGGGGCTGGTGGCGGCAAGCTGCGCTGTGGGCGGCAGGAGGAGGTGGTGGCCGTACAGGCTGCCGTCGTAGGCCGTGTTGGTGGTGGAGGGGTCTTCGTTGAAGGTCCACGCGCCAATGACGCGGCCATTGGCGGTGGTTGGTGGCGGCGCGGGAAACGCAGCAACAAGCGCCGCCGCAGCAGCAGCCGGGTCGCCCGAGTTGGCGGGAACAAAGCTGGTACCCGTGTACAGGGCGTCGACCTGGGCCGCGGTGAGGGTGGTGTTGTACACGCGCACGTCATCCAACTGCGTTGCGGTGGATGTGCTGGTCGCGGCGATGGCGTTGACCTCGTAGGCAAGCGAGATGGCCTGCACCGCGACGGGGCTGGCAGCGGCCGTGGCGTCCAGCGTGTCGCTTCCAACAGGGGATCCGTCGACAAACAGGGTGATGGCGCCTGTGCTGGTGCGGGTGACGCCGACGTGGTGCCACAGGCCATTGCGAAGGTCTGCGTGGGCCGTGTCGGCGACAATGGTGGACTGGGCACCAAAGCCGTCTGTGTGGACGTACGCGAGGACGCCGTCCAGTGCCACGAGTGCAGCGCTCTCCTGGCTCTCGACATTGGCCAGCACGAGCAGCGGCTGCTGCTGTTGTTGTTGCATGCCATCGTCATCGCCAGTGAGCATCCTGACCCAACAAAACCGCGAGTCTGTGGTGTCGAGGAACGCCGGTGTAGCGCTTTCGGGGACGGGCACGTACACGCCGGCACTGCCCGCAGTGTTGTTGATGGTGAGCACGGCTCCTGGCCTCTCCTGCGTCGTGTCGGAGGCCTGCCAGCTGGCCGGGGTGCGTGTTGCGCCGCCAGCGAGCATGCCGTGCAGCGCCAGGTCGCCTGTGGAGAAGGCGTAGGCGGTGTTGCCTGGGGCGATGGTGCCTTGGGCGTCATCGTCAAAGTCCCAGCGCAGGGCCGGATCCGGAAGCAGCGAGTGCTGCTGGTGTTGTTGGCCTGCAGCTGGGCTGGTGCACGTGGCGAGGGCAAGCAGCAACGCGAAGAAGGCAGCGGGTAACAGGTGTGCCATTGCGAAGCGCCTTGCGGAGGGCTGTTGTCTTTGCCGAGGTTGTGTGTTGTGGTGTTGTTGCCTGCGCTGCGTTGGTGCGGCTGACGCTGCAGCTGTCTGTGACTGTTGTTGTCTTTGTTGTTGACGTGCACAACATGTGCATGATTGTTGTTGTTGTTGTTGTTGTTGTTGTTGTTGTTGTTGTTGTTGTTGTTGTTGTTGTTGGCGTGTTTGTGGGTTTCGTTGTTGGTGTAGTTGTGCCTGCTTGGTGAGTGCTGGCGGTGCGAGCCACTCTTGGGCTTCGCTGCAGACAGCATTCGTGGTGGTGTTGTTGCAGTGTTGTATGTGGTGGTGATGGTGTGTGATTGATGATGCGCTGGGGCTTTCTGATCGTTGTGTCGGAGACAACAAGGGTGATGTGGAGGTGGCGCGTGCACGCACGTCGTCGTGCAAGGGTTGACGCCACCTCATGGCGTGTTGTTGTGTGCTGTGTGTTGTGTTGTGTGGTGTTGTGTTGTGGTTGCAAGCAAGCAAGGAGGTGAGTTGTCAGGGAGAAACGTGGTGCTTGGCGGCCGCTTGCGCTGTGTCACGAAGCAGAGGGAGTCCAATGGACAAAACAGCGATTCTGTCTCTGTGCACAAGTGATGGTGATGGCGTGTGTGTGTGCATGGACGAGGGAACAGGGGCGTGCAAATAAGCAACGATGCAGCAGACAAACACACAAACACGCAAGCAGCTAAATAAGTGCGGGTGCACAAGCTTGTTATGACGAACGCCACAAAGCAGCACAAGGAGGAGCAGGCGCTGCAGTTGCGCGCACTTGTGTTACAGCGCGTACGCCGCACATGAACACCACACACACACACACACTCACACTCACACACACACAGACACAGACACAGACAGAGACACACAGCACAGCCATGCAACAGCGGACTTACGCGAGAGGACGAAGACAGGCAGGGAAGGATCAAGAACAGAACGCGGAGAGATTTCAATTATTGACTGTACACAGAGGGTGAGGCGATGGAGTGCAGGCGTCCGGGCTGGTCGCCAACACAACAGGGAACAAGGGTGAAGCAGCACACAGCAAGTCAAAGATGAGCAGGGCGCGTCCGCGCGGCGCAGTCTCCACACAACACGAGCGAGTGAATGCAGTGGCTGGTGTTTGGTGTTGGTTGGCGTGCTGCCACAAAACAAAGGGGATGGCACGGTGTTGTGTGGGCAAGCGTTTTTTTTTATTGTTGGAGATTGTTTTCCCCTTGGAGGATTGTTTGATGTCTTCGTAGAATCGCCCAATTCTCGCGTCACAGCACAAGAATGGTCGCCAAACGTCCCACCTGATTGGTCAGATTCGCGAAAGTGCAAATTTGGTTGGGTGGTGCTGACGTCAGCGGAATTTTAAGCAAAAGTAAGAGGTATGCTTGAAGCTCGTGCGAAGCGAATCAGCCGGAAATCCGCCGTTCGTTCACGACATGACAAAGTGGTGCTGGTGCCGCTGCGACCGTTGCACTGCTCCTCAACCGCCCACGATTTGAAAACAACAAACCACAACAGAGCCCATCCAACCAGCCAAAGCAACTCACAAAGCCCAACACAGCTTGCTTGCTGCATCCCCGGCATCGTGGGTGCGTTGCTAGCTGCCTGTGTGTGTGTGTGTGTATGAACAAGGAGACGGGAAGGGGACGACGAGCTTGCTTTGTTTTGCTTTACTTTGCTTGAGCGGAAGAAAGGGTCAGCCATGAGCTACCGCACGCCACGGCCTCGTGGCTATGGTCGCTCGCCTTCGCCTTCAACACGCACGCTCAAGAGCCAAGAAGAGGTCAGTCAATGTCAGCAACGGACATGGAGCTGTGGCTTGTGTGCGTTTGTGCACGTGTGTGTGGATGTGCCGTGTCGTGTTGTGTTGAGTGTGTTCCGTGTGTCGTGTTGTGTTTGTAGAGTGTGTGTTCTGTGTAGTGGTGTGTCTCTTGTGTCTCTTGTGTCGTCTTGTATGCTGTTCCGTGTCACGCTGTATGGTGCGTGCCTCTTTGTGCCGCATTGTGTGTTAACCACCAATCATTGGTGTTTTCTCCACCCCTAGACGATCGATGCCTTGAGCAAGGAGAACTTTGACTTGAAGATGCGGCTGCAGGAGCTGCAAGACCGCTTCCTCGGCGGCAACAGTGCTCGAGGACGCGATGGCGGCTCAGGCGTGTCACGCCAGCAGGTGTGTCTGCGTGTGTGTGTGCGTGTGCGTGCGTGTGCGTGTGTGTGTGTGTTACGCACGTACACCTGCACACGTGCATGTGTGCTTGTGCGTGATTGGGTGAGGCGATGTGTTCAGCAGAGCTGTGCTCGCTCGCCCTTGGGCACACGTGACCTTGCACATGAATGCTAGGATACCGAATTGGTCTTTGGTGCGTTGTGAGCTGCTCTACTCCACTTCCCTCACGAATGCCTCTGCATGCAATCGCGGGCGCCGTGCGTGGTCATGCAGGCCGATGCGCTGCGTGAGCACGTGGCAAACATGGAACGCGAAATCCAAGAGAAAGATCGCCTTCTTCGAGAGGTGTGGCACCAACGCTTGATGTCGTGTGTGCCTTGTCTGTCCTTCCTGCATTAGCATGTTCGTCATCATCGCGTGCACTTGTGTATCTCCAGCTGCGCTTTGTCACTCATCTTCACCGTCCTGTGAACAGGGTGGCGAACTCATGGCCCTCAACGAACGCAAGCGACAACAGGTGCGTGCGTGCGTGCGTGCGTGTGTGTGTGTGTGTGTGTGTGTGTGTGTGTGTGTGTGTGTGTGTGTGTGTGTGTGTGTGTGTGTGTGTGTTTGCGTTTGGAGAGCGTGTTGCGGCAGCCACCAGCGACAGGTGAACTCCTCCTGCACCCCCACGCGCTCACACAGCACTCAACGCGTGCCACGCGACACATGCGTACGTGCACGTGACATCCGCGCGCCCTTCAGCTGCAAGCGCGCGTCTCTGAGCTGGAAGATGAACTTCGACGGGCAGACCGCAGCCGCAACGACGTCGAATCACGCATGCGCGTAGGTTGATGCGAAGTGTCGAATGTATATTGTCTCTGTCCATGATTGTCGATGTGTGGTCATGGTTCGTGCACTGAATGTTGCTGCCGGCAGAATAAGTTGGCACGCAGGCTGCTGAGTTATCTTCACCACGCGCACCTGAAACGTACACCCTAACACAACACACAACACACAACACAACACAACACAACACAACACAACACAACACAACACAACACAACACAACACAACACAACACAACACAACACAACACAACACAACACAACACAACACGATGCAACGCAACACGCACACATGGACAGCGGTCACAAACGCTGTCGTCACAGGACCGCGCCGCGCTTGAAATGCGCGTGCAGGAGTTGGAGAAGGACGTGCAATGGTACAGGGGCAAGTTGGAGGAAGCCAACTTGCATGCCTCGAAACGGTCCAATGCAGAACACACGGGCCTGCGCACCGAACTCGAAGACACGCGCGCAAGGTTTGTCGTTGGCATGACGGAGTGATTGCAATTGATTTTGATGCTTCATATGCGTTTGCGTGGGCGTGGTTATGTGTGTGTGTGTGCTGCGTATGTGTTGTCTTGTGTGTGTGTGTGTGTGGTGCGTGCGTGTGCGTGTGTGTGCATGTGCGTGTGTTGTGCGTGTGTGTGTTGTGCGTGGGTTGTGCGTGGTGTACATTTGTGTGTCCATCGCCTCACGGTTGCTTGTCGTCTGTGCGCGTGTGCTGTTTGGCAACAGGTTGCAGGAGACAGAGCGCCAGCTGTTTGCTGCGCGGCGGACGGACGAGGAGCGAAAACAGGTGCGGTGCTTGCCACTTCGTGTGTCGCGGGGGAGGGGGGCGTGTCATGATGGTTACAGTGCTCATGGTGGTTGTTACCTGAGCGTGGTCACAAGTGCGCAAGTGAAGGTGCTCGGCCATACTCACATTCACGTGCACACACACACACACATGTACACGCACATATGCAAATGCAAATGCATGCTCATGCTCACACCTTCATGCGCATGTGACAGCTGCGTGAGCGGGTGCAAGAGCTCGAGTCACGACTGGACGCAGCCAATGCACAACTGCAGCGCAGCGGAAAAGCGGCGTCGGCGTCAACCCGGCAGATTGAGCAGGAGGTGGAGGAGCAGGTGAGGACCAAGACAGCAGACCTGAAGACCAGGCTCCAGGACAGGGAAGACGAAGTGCAGGTCTGTACACATGCATTTGGGGTGATGGAGACTCGGGCGATGAACGTGTGTTTGTGTGTGTGTGTTTGTGTGAATGTGCGTTTGCCGTGTGTATATATGTGTGTGAGTGTGTGTGAGTGTGTGCCCGCGCTCGCGTGCACACACTGGGATCCATGTATTGCACGCAACTCTCACGCCACCACAATCATCATCACCATACCACCATCACTGTTGTTGCGCGATGTTAGCGGCTGAGGAGTGCGCTGCGCAGCGGTAATGCGGAGGCCGTTGCCGGCATCTCGCTCGAGGTGAGCAGACACACACACACACACACACACACACACACACACACACACACACACACACACACACACACCCGTGCATGTGTTTGATGGTGCTGTTTATTTGTGGATTTCTGATGTTTGCGCGCCTAAACGTGTGTTGTTGTTGTTGTATCACACGCACCGCGTCACTGAACCCGTTGCCGCTGACAATGTTGTTGTCTTCTGCTCGACGTACCCCATCATCATCATCATCATCATCATCATCATCATCATCATCATCATCATCATCATCATCATCATCATCATCATCATCATCATCATCATCATCATCATCATCATCATCATCATCATCATCATCATCATCATCATCATCATCATCATCATCATCATCATCATCATCATCACCACCACCCCTGTGCAGGCGGAGCGGCGCGAGCTTGACCTGGAGCGGGCCCGACTGCGACGGCTGCAGGAGGTGCGCAGCGGTGGAAGACAGAAGACGAAGTGGCGTGCTGTACGACGTTTTCACGTTGAGAGGGCTGGCAGTGCAATTGCTCCACTCCACACAGCACACACACACACATTTGTTGCGCACTGGTAATTGTGCTCATTCACACACACACACACACACACACAACAACAACAACAACAACAACACACCATGCCGTTATCAGGAGATTGAGGAGGAGCGGCGCCGTCTCGCTGAACGGCGGCACGCGCTCCCGTCAACCCACCACGCAGAGGTGTGCCCACACACACACACACACACACACACACACACACACACACACACACACACACACACACACACACACACATGCACCCATGCAATCAGCCTGCTGCGATGGTAGAGGAGAGGATGGGGTTTGTGTGGTGATGGCGGTGATGATGGTATAACTTGTTGGTCGTCACGACACAGGTGCATGTTGAACTATGTCTCATCCATGCACGGGTCTGGTGTGTGTACATGGTTGTGCAGAGCATCACTGGTGACCTCCACGCACGTGCAGACTCAACAGATTCATTGCGGTTTGTACACATGCGATGCAGCGTAGCTCGGCACGCGTGTATGTGTGCATGTGTGCATGCGTGTATGCGTGTATGTGTGCATGTATGTGTGTATGTGTGTGTTTGCACTTGCTTGTGTGCGTTGCTCGTGAGGGTGCTTGCGGCGCGTGCATATTCATGCGCTGTCCCATGTCATGACCTCCACCTCAACACCGCTGGTTCTGTGTTGTGCAGGCGTGCGCTTGGTGAAGAGAAGCGTTCTGTTGAGCAGTTGAAGGCGGATCTTGAGCTTGATCGTAAGAAGCTCGCTGAACAGATTGCCGCTGCAGTCAAACGCGAGACGCAAGGTACCCGCGACACGGCCTTTCTGTGTTGTTGTCAGGGAGCACCATCGAGGCAGTGCACGCGCGTGTGCATGCATGTGCATGCGTGTGCGTGCGCGTGTGCACGGCTGTTTGTTTGACCTTTGACGTGGTTGCGCTCGTTTCATCGATTAATTGACGCGCAACCACACCTTTCCCACATACCACGCACCTTGACACGCATCCCTGACAGCTGAGCGGCTGCTGGCAGAGCACGGCCGCGGCAGAACCAGCGGCGACGACAGCACAAGCAGTAGCAGCAGCGATAGCAGCAGCAGCAGCAGCGACGATGATGAGCGGATTCGCGCACTTGAGGAGCAGCTGAGGCGAAGGCGAACAGAGCTGGAGGACGAATACAGAACAAAGTTGCAGCAGGTGTGTGCTGTTGATTGACATGCTCCTGCGTTTGCTTGTTCGCAGGGTTGCATGGCTGCGTACTTGTGCGTCTTTGCCTAAAGGCGCCACGGCCGATTTGAGCTGCTGTCGTGCCCACGGCCTCCACACGAAAGCTGACACGAGCTCGTGTGTGCGTGCGTGTGCGTGCGTGTGCGTGTGTGTCTATCTGTCTGTCTGTCTGTCTCTCTCTCTCTGTCTCTGTCTCTCTCTTTCCCCGTTTGCCTCTCAGCTGGATACGGATGCAAAGTCGCGTCTTCACGAGCAGCGGAGCAAGGACGACCGCTCATCAAGGTGATTCCAGCTGACCATTGTGCAATGGAACGAAGGGATGGACGCGTGTGTTTATCCGTGTATATGTGTGTATGGACGAGCGCGTGTGTGTGTGCAATGTTGTGTGGACTTTTGTTGTTGTGTTGATAGCTTCCTCGTGCCTCGTGCCTCTCGCTTGTCTGGCGTTTGTTCTCTGCAGGCTGGCGGTTGAGCTCCAGAATCAACTGTTGGACGAAAAGGACAGGTGCGTCCCAATTGCAACCACACCACTTGTCCGAACCAACCCGATCGTCACTCGTCCACACACTCGCCTGCATGTAACATGGCTACCGCTCGCGCTACCGCCCGCGCTTGCACCCACGCACCAGCCTGACCAACCGACAGCTGACTCACCCAACATCAAACAATCCACCCATCAAACAATCCACGCGCCCACCTATCCGCTCTTCAACAACCCATTTCACGACATTGGGTGTGCAGGGTTGCGGAGTGCAAGCGAACGATCTCATCACTTGAAGAGCAGGTGGCGCAGCAGGCGGCCAAGCTCAAGGATGCACAGGATTCGCAATCCGCAACCGCGGACACGCACGCCGTCCAGCAGCAAAGGTAACAAGGCCGCATGCGGACGTATGTGTGTGTGTGTGTGTGTGTGCGCGCGCGCGCGTGTGTGAGTATGTAGATGTGGGCGTGCCCTGTGTTTGTGACCGATGAGATTATGTTGAAACGTTCATTAACACACACACACACACACACACACACACACACACACACACACACACACACACACACACGAAACGGCGTTCACCCGCCGTGTTCATCATCAGGATTGCGCAATTGGAGAAACAAATTGATGACTTGAAGGAAGGTCTGGCCACCAAGTCCAAGATGCTGGATAAGGCCGCAAACAAGGTGGTGGCCGCAACCCTCGTGTCCTAACGCGTGGTGGTCGTGGTGTTTGTCTCTCACCGAGCGTAGGATCAGCGTTTGTTTTTGTACACTTCCTGCGCGCTTCCTCCCCCACCTCCCCTCCTTACTCACCACATGTGCTTGGGCACATGTACACATGCGTGTGTGACATGATACAGGTGCGGTCGCAAGAGGCCGTGAACACCAACAGCGAGCACGTGCGCCGGGAGCAGGCGGAGACAATTTCGCGCCTCAACAGCCTGCTTGACGCTGCAAACGAACAGAGCAGCGACTACAAGCGGCAGCTCGACAGGGCCCTCGCTCGCGAAGAGGACTTGCAGGCACAACTGGACGAGGTGTGTGTGTGTGTGTGTGTGTGTGTGTGCGTGCATATGTGCATGTGTGTGTGTGTGTGCGTGTGCGCGTGCATACGTGTGTATGTGGGCTGGCGTGTTGTGTGTGTGTGTTGTGTGTGTGTGTGGTGTGTGTGTGTGTGTGTTGTGAAACAACCAACATCCCTCCCCTCCCCCTTCATTGACTCAGGTCCGGGAGAAGCTTGACGCTGCCGACGAAAACCACCGCATCGTCTGTCTCGAACACCGCGCACAAATCACAGAGGCCACCGGTGAGCGCAAATACTGCTGAGCGTACCTGTGAATGTGCACATGATGACATCTGCACATTCCTGTTTCTGTGCTCGCGCTCGTGCTTGTGCTTGTGCTGGTGGAATACTTTCTTCGTTTGCGCCTCGCCTTGGCTCATGGTGCCCACGTTCCGTACTCGTGTTCAATCCACATCCTTCCGCACCGCGCATTGCCACATCAGCGCAAGCGGAAGATGCGGAGGAGGAGGTGGGCAAATTGCGGCGCCGGCTGGCAGCGGAGGAGGAGCGACGAGCAGAGGCCGAGGACGCAGCGAGCGAGCACCAGGCAGCAGCGCAGGCGTGCGCGCGCCGCGTGAACGAGCTGACAGAGGCCCTTGACCAGGCAATGGGGGACGCAGAGCTGGCGCGACAGGCGGCGCAGCGCACGCAGGAGCTGGAGGGCCTCAACAAGACGCTCACCCGCACGCTGCGGGAGACGCAGGGGGAGGTGGAGGGCTGCCGGGCAACCATTGCCACGCTGCAGGAGACGGTCGGGGACCTGGAGGCCAGGCTGCGGCAGGCGGAGGACGATGCCGACGACGCACGGCGGCGGTTTCAACAGGCCGACCGCAACAGCGGGCTGCACATTTCGCAGCTTGAGTCTGAGCTGGAGAGCCAGCGCAAGCGGTGCGAGAAGCTTGAGGAGGAGCTGGAAGACGCCGTGCAGCAGCGGGACGAGGCCAACGCAAGCGTGCACAGGCTGCGGGCAGAGCTGGACCCGCTGCGACACGAACTGCGCAGCATGGACGAGACGGTCGCAGAGATGCGGCAGACGGCGGCGGAGCGGGAGCACCAGCTGGAAGTGCTTGGGGAGCAGGTGGCGCGGCTTGAGGGCGACCTTGCCACGGCGAGGGAGGCCGTGCGGGGCCGTGATGAGCTGCAGTCGCTGTACGATCAGCGCGGACAGGAGCTGACGCGCATCACGGAGCAGCACCGCCGCATGGCAGAGGACTGCCAGCAGTACCAGGTGCGTTGGGGGGGGGGAGGGGGGCGTACAATTGTGGGATGTGCATAAAGGGCGACGCGTGCATGCATGTGCGTGTGTTTGTTGGTTTTTTTTTTTGGGGGGGGGGGTGGGGTGGGGCTGGTAACACTCCCTGGTTGGCGTGCAAGGCTCCCAAAGCTGTCTTTGGTACACGCTTAACGACGCCTACTCAGCTACCATCATCACAACCACTACTCATGACCACCACCACTGTCATCACCACCACCATAGGATGAGCTTGGTGCGCTGCGTGCAGAGGCCGCGTCGTTGCAGTCTGGTCTTGAGCGCGAGCGGCAGCTGCGGTCGTCGCTTGAGGACCGCATGGACAGGGAGCGTGCGGCATCAGACCAGGAAATCCAGCAGGCGCAGGCCGGTACGTGTGCACGTGTGTGTTGGGGCTGGGGGTGGAGTAGGAAGGAGGGGATGTGCGTGTGGGTGACGTTTCGTATGTGCTTGCGTGTCTGTGGCGAGTGTCCTCACTGTACTTGCATTGCTGACGTTCTCCATATTACACCCCCTTGATACCTCTGCCATTCTCGTCACCACACACACACACACACACACACGCAAATCACGCCCTTTGTATCCTGCAACAGCGCTGCGGGAGGTACAGGAGCAGATGGAGGGCGTTGAACGGGAGGTGGCGACGATGCACAACGACAAGCAGCGCCTTCTTCGCGACATTGACCAGCTCTCCACCGCCCTCGAGGAACAGACCGCTGCCCTCAAGCAGTCAGGTGATGCACTTGCGTGCATGTGTGTGCGTGTGTGCACGCATGTGTGCACGCATGTGTGCGTGCATGTGTGTACTTTTGCTTGTTCCAAGGTTCTGGTGCAACTGACAGTGTATTTTTAATTGTGCGTGACATCACTTGATGCGACTGGTGGTGTTGACCACTGCAGAGCGTGACCTGCTTGCTGCACGGCGGGAGACGGAGGATGCACAGAACCGCATTCACCAGGCAGAGCAACAGGTGCTGGAAGCGTGGTGGCGCAAATGTCAATGCATTGGGAGATGTGTTCGCCTCCAGCTGCTGTGCCCTACACGCGCCATTCACGAGCATCAGTTTTGTCCACTTCGCACACACACACACACACACACACACACACACACACACACACACGCCTCACAACTGCACACAAATTTTGCTTCTCAGCTGCACCGAGCGGAAGGGAATGCGCAGCGCCTGGAGCAGGAGCTGGCGGACACGGCGGCTCAGTTTGATGGCGCGTCATCATCGTACGAGTCCACCATCCACGACCTTGAGGTAACCACACACACACACACATACGCGCACACACACACATAGTGGCTGCATAATGGTGTACTGTTGCACATGCTGTGGAGTTGCGTGAGTGCCACAAGCATGAAATCACGCCCATGCTCACACAAGAGTGCAATTTTCACCTGTCACCTCCAACACACACGTTCCTTCCAAATTTCCTCTCCTGCCCCTTCTCCAGGACGGCATTCGGCAGCGGGATGCGGAGTTGTCTTCGCTGTCGCGGGCGGCGGTGGAGCGCGATGGCCTCAAGCGCGAGCTCGCCGATATGGAGGACACCCTCACCCAGACCAGACTCGACAGGGACAGGCTGCAGCGCGAACTCAGGGTGGGCACCGTGCCCGTGGTGGTGGTGTGCGCCTGTGTGCGTGTGTGTGTGTGTGTGTGTGTGTGTGTGTGTGTGTGTGTGTGTGTGTGTGTGTGGAACTCGTTGTCGCACGTCTGCCTTCTTCCATCCCGTCCCGCCTCACCCCCACCTCACGATACCTCGCCACCACAATCTGTGTGCACAGAATGCAAGCGGGGACCTTGACGCGGCGCGAGAGGAAGTGCAGCAGGAGCGGGATGTGGTGCGCAGTCTCCGCAATGAGCTCGAGGACCAGCTCCGTCTTATTGCTCAGGCCGAAGATGACAAGGTCTCCTGTGTGTGGATGTGTGTGTGTGTGTGTGTGTGTGTGTGTGTGTGTGTGTGTGTGTGTGTGTGTGTGTGTGTGTGTGTGTGTGTGTGTGGCTCTGTGTGCCTGTATACGATAGGCACCGCGGAAGGGTATTTGTGTTGTGAAAATATGCAACACCACGGTCACCCCTGTTTCCCTGTTGTATTGTTGGTCTGTGCTATTGCGTGTTGGGTACGAGTACAGAAGGCCTTGCGACGGCAGTGCGAGCACAAGAAGGCCGAGCTGCAACGTGTCATCCAAGGTGAATACACTCGTGTTGCATTGCTTGGCATGCATAATGTACGTGCGTATGTGTATGTATGTGCGTGTGTAAAAATGTGTGCATATGTGTGCGTGTGTGCCTGCGTACGTATTGTGTTTGTTGTTGTTCCTCCTTCTTCCCCTCCAACTCAACCCCCCTTCCACTGCAGACCTTGAGGCCGCTGTTGCCGAGAAGGAGGCGACGGTGCGGCAGGAGCAGGACAACGCCCGTCAGTGCATTGATGAGCTGCAGCGTCTCCGTGACAGCCACGACCAACTCGCAGAGCGGGTGTGTGTGCATCTGTGTGTTGTGTGTGCCTATGTGTGTGTGTGTGTGTGTGTGGTGCACATAGTGCCATTGTTGCAGGGCGGTGCCCCACATGCATGATCCCCTTTCTGTCTCCTTCTGCCCTCTCTTCCATCACCACAGTGATGTACACACACACACACACACACACACACACACACACACACACACACACACACACACACACACACACACACACACACACCACGCTTCGCCTTTTCCAGCTGCATGGTGCGCACGATGAGGGCGAAGGCCTGCGCGGGCAGGTGGTGCGGCTGACGGCAGAGGTTGAGCGGCTCAAGGCGGACATTGACGAGCGGGAGGAGACGATGCGACAGCTCAGGCTGCAGCTGCACACATCCCAGGACAAGGCTGCTGCAGATTCAGGTCCGGCGGATGTGGGGTGGTGGCTGAGAGGCCGGTGCTTATTGCTGTTGCTGTCGGTTGTTTAAGTTGTTGTTTAAGTTGCTCTTGTTGTTGTTTAAATTGTTGTTGTTGTTGTTTAAGTTGTTGTTGTTGTTGTTGTTGTTGTTGGTGTTGTTTTTGTATAAGTTGTTGTTGATGAAGGTGTTGTTGTTGTTTTATTTACGGAGTTGTTGGTTCTTGTTGTTGTTTAAGTTGTTGTTGTTGTTTAGTTGTTGGTGTTGTTGTTGTCATGTTGTTGTGGTTGGTGGCTTAAGTTGATGGTAATTAAGTTGGTGG
>NW_004754904.1:191649-212452 GCF_000188695.1 Salpingoeca rosetta | reverse complement strand
GAGAGAGAGAGAGACAGAGAGACAGACAGAGAGAGAGAGAGAGAGACGCTGTGAACGTGCGGCACACAGGGCGCATTTGACCGTTGCCCATTGCGCTCAACCGCTTTTTCAACACCCTTGGTCGCACCCCTCAATCATCGATCGCATCCTGTCCACAACCATCACTTTGTTGCAGGGACGACGTGAGGCGCCAAACGATGCACTCTGAGGCGGATGGGCACACCATCGCCGCCCTCCAATCAAACTTACTGTGAGTCAGCACCTTACATCGCACACAAACTGCAAGCACGTCCACACGTGCATCAGAGATTTATCTCGCTCGCTTGAGAGGTCGTCCAAACACACACACAAACACACACACACACACACACACACACACACACACACACACGAACACACACACACACATACACACACACAAAACACACACATGCACACACACAAAACACGCACACCAAACACACAAGCCGCACTGGATGCTCGGGCAACCATCTTGCGCAAGCACTTCCAGCCACCACCCCCTTCATCGCCACCACTCTCCACCACGCCACTGCATCGCTCACGCCCACATGAATGTTGCATGCGTTGCTTGCTCGTGCACGACCCATAACCGTTGACAGCGCGTCACAACAACAGCGTGACTACCGTTGAAAAGGCCTGGCAACCTTGGGTTGTGCTTGGCTTCGCTTGTCCCGCTTTTGCTTGTCAGAAAATTTTCGCTTCTTCCCCTGTTTGTTGAAAGATGTACATAAACTTTCGTCACACTGATTGATTGACCAAGAAAACAAGCCCGTGCCTGTCCCACGCCCGCTCGCCTTGCTGCTTGCTTGTGGTTTTCCTGCTTTGCTTGCTGGCTTTTGCCCTCGCCGCACTTCTGCGTGGTGGGCTTTCTTGCTGGTTGGCTGGCCACAAACATTGGAACACCGCACCACACACACGCACACAAAGAGGGCCTGAGCACCACACCACCACCACCACCACGCGCACGCCCGCACGCCCGCACGCCAGTGCAGCCAGTGCCTTTTTTCCGGCTTGTGGTCTCCTTTGCCTGGTTTTGTGTCTTGGATTTCGGCGCGGAACAAGAAAAGGTGAGCTTGCGCCACTGGTTGGGCAACACCACCACCACCACCACCACGTGGTGTGTGCACTGACAAAGGTGGAAGGCGAAGGTTCCACATTCGCAGTGACTAATTGTCACAGCAATTTCGGTGTATGTGTGTGTGTGCACACCTTCCCTCCTTCTTTCCTCCTTTCTCCATCTTCGTCCTTGCTTGTGGTCGTTGGTTTACATTGCTTGGCAGGTCACATCAATAACACAAAGGCTTGTTGTTCATGACCGTAACCTCGGCTTCACGTTCACTTTTCGCTCCCTACTCCTCGTGGTCTTTCTTTGTTCCTCTTCTTCTTCACGTTCACTTTCCTCGTCTCCATCCCCCAACAACCCAGCCTGCAGAGCCAATCGACAAACAGCCGCACGCACACGCATACAAGAAGAGCCTTTGCTACCACTCACACCCATGTTTTGTTTGATTGCCTGTTCCCTTCTTCTGTTCCTTGTTGCGTGTTTTGCTCGAGGAGGACAAAGTACCGACACCCAGTGTTGAGGTGCTTGTCGAACCACCATCAGTTCATTGTGCAGAGCCATTCTCTAGGATGGACATGCGGCTTGCAGGGCGAGACATGCAAGGCTTGTCTCACTTTGACAAGCCATCTCAGCCACACGGTACGTACAGCGTTGCAATGATCGCTCCTCCCTGTTACCACAACCTCGCTCCTCTCCCTCTCTCCTCCCCCTTCCCTCTCTGTACCTCTTTCCATCTTTCTCTCCTCTTCTCCCCTTCCTCTGCCCCCCCCCGCCCTCCTCTGTTCGTGATATCTCCAACTGCAGCAGCAACTCCCAGCCACACCAGCAGCAATTATCACGCCATCAGCAACACCACCGGAGCTCACTGATGAGCTCCTTCGCAGAGACGATGAGCAGCAATGCGTCTCTTCTCCGCCCTTTGTCTTCTTCCCCTCCTCTTTTGCGTCCAGTGTGTTGCATCGCGTGTTTGATCGAACACAGTTTGTCCCTTCTCCTCCTCCTCCTGTGACCAAGCCACGCGTCAGTGGCTGCTGACCTTCGTTGGTTGTGACGTCATGTCACATCAAGCCACCAACAAACGTCACGCTTTGTTGCTTGTGCTTGTGCTTGGTTTGTTGCTTCAAGCACCCAGCCAGTGGCTTTGTTGGTTTGTTCCCTCTCCGTTCACACGCGCGCACGCACACGCACCATCACGCGCTTAAGACTTGCCTGCTCCGATGTCTGCTTGTAAGTTTTGAGTGCGCGTGCGTGGTGGTCGCGCTTGCTTTTGAGTGTGTTGTGTTGCCCGTCCGCTGGCCTGCTGCATGCATGCAAGCCATCAAGGCGTGGTCGCTGGTGGGTCAACACCACCAACACACCATCAGCAACTGGCCACCAACACCCGCAACGCCGCCTTGTGTTCGGTGCCTCGTAGCCGGTGTTTCCCCTAAGTCTTTATTTAATTTTCTTCAAGTCCAAGTGCTTCGACACTTCCGACTGTCCCCTTTTTCTGAATTATTTCTGGCTGGCTGCCAACCACGACACACACGCCCAAACACACACACACACACACGCAACTATGCATGCCGTTGATGTCATCCTGCCAGATATGGCACGCGCTTGCTTGCCACGTCTCTCTCTGTCTCCGCGTCTCTCCCTCCAGGCCTTCGTGCCTCTTCTGTTCTCACATACTTGTCGAGAACCTTCGGCGTATGTGTGTGCGTGTGTGAGTGCGTTTGTGGCTTTTCTGGGCGGGCTACGCCACCCACCAACCAGCCAACCAAACCCTTCGTCCCACTTGACCTTCTTCTTCCTCTTGCATCTGCGTTCGGCCGCTTGTGTCTTTGATTGGCGTGCACGGTGCATGTGTGCATGTGTGTGTGTGCATGTGTGTGTGTGTGTGTTGCGTTGCTGCAACCGCACCCGGCTTTGCGGCAAGAAGCACACACACAACCAGCTTGCTTGGGTGTGGCGGAATGCAATGTCCAACCTACCCACCACCACACACACACGCGCGCGCACGCACATTCTTGTGGTTGTGTGTTTCGTTCTCTCCGCACACGGCTGCGTCCTCCGTTTCAAAGGGGTTCCGAATGCCGCACAGCAACCAACCACCACATATGCACGCGTGGCCGTTGTTGTTTGTATTGTAACACATTGTTCTGAGAACACTGGCGTTGCCTTGAAATTGCGCCCTGTTGCATCCACCGTCTTTCGCTTCCGGCCATCCACCTCCCCCCCCATGTGGGTTTGTGTCTTGCACCGTCTCGTCACATGACATGCTTTCTTTCTTTCTTTGTTTTCTTTGTTGGGTGTGTGTTGGCGTTCTTTATCCGCTTCGGCAACCACGCAATACCGGCTCTTTTATTGCTCATTTGTCATCGTCGAGAGAGTCTCCAAGATCGATCGATCGATCGCACCACCAGCAACCGGCCGTTTCCGCCTCTTCATTTCACGCACACAGCAAACCCAGCCCACCCTCACTCACAGCACACAAGCAGCCCGTCTCCCATCCGCAACTTGAGCTTTTGTTTCCCCGTAGGAACAACACAGCACCACGCACCACCAGCAACACCAACCCCCTCACCAGCAAGCAGCCGCCTTACCTTCTTGTGCCCTTCCTTTCAGTCTTGTGAGCGACTGTGTCGAGTTTCTGCAAGGGGTGTTGTCCACCCACCCATTGCTCTCGCGCTCCGCTTGTTTGGTTTGTTTTCTCCCTCTTGGTCACCCTTGCACCTGACCGACCTCTTCTTTGTCTTCTTTGTGACTTCTGAAGTCTTGTCTTGTCCACACTTTCCCATCCCACCCCCTTTGTTTTGTGTGTTTGTTTGTTTGTGTTTTGTCGACAACGCCAGCGACTTCCTTTCTCCCTCTGCCTGTTCTCTTCACTTCTTCGGGGGCTACCTCTGCCCCCCCCACACACACACACACACTTCCACACATCCCCCCTCCCATTCTCCGTTTTGTTTCCAAGTCTCTCTCTCTCTCTCTCAGCTGCTCGCTCACCCTACCCACCCACCTCTCCCCAAAACACCTGGACCTCGTGTCCGCCTCGCTGACTTTGTTTTGACTGGTTGCTTCTGACACCAGGCTCGGCGGTCCAAACAACAGTAGCAGCAGCACCGCCGCCGCCGCCGCTACCAACGTGCCAGGCCATGTCCGGACACGCGTCTAGCTTTTCAGGTCCCCCTAAGACCAACCAGCAGCACCAGCTCATGTCACACCAGCCAGGCATGCGGATGCAGCACCCGCAGCACCCACAACAGCAGGGCCCGCCGCCCGTCAGGTTACGGTGTGGCGCATGTGCTATGGAGTATGACCGCAGCGAAATGGAAAGCTGTGCACCTGAGAAGGAATACGTGTGCACCTACTGCATCAAGTTTTTTCTGACAGCAATTGATCACCCCACCTACCGCACGCACGCCGCGCCGCCCGCGTGCTTGCTATCCCAAGGCCTGCTCAGCGTCCGCCACTGCTTTGGCTGCTTGTACCAGCGGTGTTTGGATGTGGGGATACGGCACACGCGCTCTATCGCGGACGCCTTCCCTGATACCACCGGCCAGCAGAAGAAGCCAAAGCTCGAGCCGGACACGGAGGCCGTGCCTGTCACCACGCCCTCCGCCATGTCGTCATCAGCCATGCCAGCGGCCACACCCTCCTCCCAGCAGCAACAACAGCCTGTGGCGGCAAATCAAGGCAAGATGGCATCCTCCTCTTCCTCTGCCATGGCCGCTGCAACCACCACAGCCGCCGCCACCCCGGCAACCACACCCACCACCACTGGTACCACCTCCATGCCTGTGGGTGCAGCGGAAGGTGCGCCAGCCGCCCCGTCACCATCCGCCATGAAATCCCCGCAGCGCAAGCGCAAGCACGCAAAAAAGCACCACCGCCACGCCTCATCCTCCCCCTCATCCAGACACAAGCACAGGCACAGGCACCACCACCACCACGACCATGACCACGACGACCACGACCACGAGAGCGCAGACAACAGCAGCAGCCCCAGCAGGAAGAAGAAGGGGCACAGCCAACAGATGCAGATGAGCACCGTTGCGCAACAACCGTCGGCCGGTGTTACGGGCCCGGGCGTAACCGCGCACGCAGGCATCAGCGGCGTGCAGCAGCCAGCGGCAGAGCTGCCGTCCCAATCAACCCCAGCGCCCGGCACACTCAAGCACAAGCACAAGGACAAGGACAAGGCGAGCAAAAAGAAGGTGCAGAAGAAGACGAAAAAGGCCAACAAGAAGCACAGGAAGCACAAACACGACAGACGCCGCTCTGCCAGCGTCTCTGCCGGTGCCATTGCTGGTGGTGGTGGTGGTGGTGGTGAAGGCGGGGACGTGACCGCTAACAGCACCAGCACGGGCGCCAAGGCCGCTGAGGAGCCACAACGCGGACAACAGAGGCGCAGCTCGTCCTACGTGAGCGACACAGACAGCAAGCAGGGCGACGGCAGCCGCAGCCGCAGCCGCAGTGGCAGCGACGACGAGGTCGGGGACGACGATGACGACGAGGCAGAGATCCGCGGCCATAGCAGCCGTGTTGGCGGCAGCAAGGCGTCCCATCGCAGCCGCAGCCACAGCCACACTCGCCATCGCGCATCATCGTCTTCCTCATCCTCGTCATCTTCCTCATCATCCGCATCAAGCGATGACAGCAGCGGCAGCAGTGATAGCAGCAGTAGCAGCGATAGTGACAGTGAGAGCGAAAGTGGCCGCAAGGCACCGGCACGAGCGCCGCCTGTCGCACCCACCGCACCACCGCGCCACCAGCTACCAGCGAAGCAGCAGCTGCAACAGCTGCAACAGAAGCAGACGCCGCCACAAGGGTTTGTGCCGCGGGTTGCGCCGACACAGCAGCGCACCGCATTTGCCATGTACCCGTCCGCACACGCGCATGCGCAGGCGCCTGTTGGCCTGATCCCGCATGCACCGGGGAGCCAGCAGTCGCCCTTCATGCAGCAGCACCACCAGCAGCACATGCCAGGCTTGTACGGCATGCGCCCGCGGTTCCTCCCGCAAGTACAGCAACAGCAGCAGCCGCCGCAACAACCGAGCATGTTCCGGCCGAGCATGCATGTTCCAATCAAGCACGAGCAGCACCTCACCCCACAGCACCACCAGCACCAGCAGCAGCAGCAGCAGCAAAATATGCAGCAGCAGAGCCACCAACAAAATATGCAGCACTCGTCTGAGGAAGTGAATGTGGCGCATATGCTTGCTGGGATGCAGTCTTCATCCACACAGCCATCCACGGCCACCAAGCCCGCCACCGCCCCCTTTGCAGGCACTCCATCGTCTGTGATGAAGCACAGCACCGCAGGCCGCGCAGCAGCCACCGCCGCCGCCACCGCCGCCGCCAGCAGCAGCAGTAGCACAGGCACGCCTGGGAGTGGCAAGACCACCCGACGGGGGCAAAAGCGCCAGTCCACACGAGGTACGACCTTATTTCGTCGGCGTTGTTGTTGTTGTTGTTGTTGTTGTTGTTGTTGTTGTTGTTGTTGTTGTTGTTGTTGTTGCTCTTGTTGTTGCTCTTGTTGTTGTTGTTGTTGTTGTTGTTGCTCTTGTTGTTGCTCTTGTTGTTGTTGTTGTTGTTGTTGTTGCTCTTGTTGTTGTTATGCTTGTTGTTGTTGTTGTTGTTGTTGCTCTTGTTGTTGTTATGCTTGTTGTTGTTGTTGCTCTTGTTGTTGTTATGCTTGTTGTTGTTGTTGCTCTTGAACACGCCCACCTTGCACTCTTACTGGAGAGCGCAACGCCACCTCCACCCCCTCCCCCAAAACGCTACCTCTCAATCGTTCACTTACTCACGCTCATGATTTGTTTTGTTTTGTGGCCCGCCTTTCCTCCCCTATTTTGCCCCACGTTTTTGCGGCACCAGGCTTCTGCCTTGGGTGCTGGAAGACCAAGGAGCTGGAGGAACGCTATGCCGTAGGCATGCGCCACAAGTTTATGCTGTGCAACGCCTGCCGCAAAACGCATCTCACAAAATCAGTCATTCCTGTGTTCGAGACAAAGGCGCGTCAGCCTGCGCAGGCGACGGACCTGGCCACGCGCGTGCGCATCCGGGCGGAGATGGAGGCCGAGTGGACCGCGCGTACAAAGGACCCAACTGTCTGTCGGCTCCTTGATTTGTGGCTCCAGATTGGTGCGTTTTCGCCTCTTGTCTCGCTTTGTTGCTGTGATTGGGAAATCCGTCCAGACTCACTGCACCTGTCCTACTAGTTTTGGTCGTGGTTGTCTTTGGTGTGTGTGGTGTGCTTGGTGTGAGCTGTAGAGCTTGATGTTTGATGTTTGGCTGTTTGCGTCGGGTGGTTCTTTGCAATGTGCGGCTCATTGTGATGGTACCCCCATGCTGTCACACTCAAAACTCACAAAACGCGCCGCGTGTGCTTCTCTTGCTGCTTCAGATTGGTGCCGTGTTGTGTGCAACGGCGTGATGAGCTACGTCCCCACCTCGGAGATCCAGCAGGTCGCATACGCCGCCGTCACCGCTGCTGCGACGCACCCGCCAACTCCCGCGCCACCCACAATGATGACAACAGCAACAACTTCGACGACGGCGGCAATGCCGACAACAATGCCCACCTCTGCTTCTTCATCGTCACAGCCACAGCCGGAGCCCAAGCCGGAGCAGGAGCGCGGGTCTGTGTCGCTGACGCCCGTGCCGGGGTCACCGCTGCACAAGTCGGGCGCGCTGCCGGTGTCGTCGTCGTCATCATCGTTGCGTGCACCGCCAGCGCCGGCCGTTGAAGAAGTGCCAGCTGCTCCATCAGCGACAGCAGGAGCAACAACAACAACAACAACACCAACACCAGCAACAGCTGCAAATCAACAGGGCAGTGCGCCAATGGATGTGTCCTCGTCCTCGTCCTCCTCCTCTTCCTCTCTGGCGGCGGGGTCGTCAGCTGCGCGTGGCCTCGGTGCTGGGGAAGCTGGCGCGCCGCAGGTGCCGTTTAGGATCCGCTTCCTGCGCGTTGCCGGCCACCTGCACGCGGTGAACCTGCCGCTCGTGTCGTACCGCGACCTGCCTGCGGTGAAGAAGGCCATCACGGCCCGCATCATGGCGGTTGCCAACGACACCATCCGCAACGCCATTGCCAGCAACCAGGACCTGGCCCTCGCCCTTGAGCGGCACAGCCTGCAGCCCGCAGAGATTGCCATGCGCGAGGAAGACGTTGTCCTCCTGCTCACCATCTAAGCGGGGCGTGCTCGCGCATGCTTGGTTTGGTTGGCGGCTGGATGGTTGGTTTGGCGCACTGTGAGTACGAGTGGCCGACGTGGATGCTTGACAAAGCGATTGGCGGTAGTGTTACGTTACCGCACACGATCACGGCGATGTACGCGGCTGACGGGGACAGGACTGGTGCTGCGCCCATGGATGTCGATGACCGGTGGTGCAGTTGTTTTTTTCTTGGCTGGTCGGTGGGCTGGTTCCCTTCCAGCTCACTGCATCCCAAAAAAGCATACATGCACCCACACCTCTCGACTCTAGGCACCATCAAACACCAACGCATCCCCGAGCAGCCCTCATTGTCGCTCTTCTTCGTCTTGTTTTCCCGGCTGCCACCCCCACGCTGCCTTGTTTTCCTTTGCTGCTGCTCTTCCTCGTCGGCACACTGGCTTTCCTGTCCAGTGGACATCTGCACCTACCCTTTTCCTCTTTGACACAAAAAAACACACTCACATTGCACAAAACACAAAACACACAACGTACGCACGCGTACATACACACTCACACTCACAGACACACACACTCTCTCTCACACTCACTCTCACAGACACACACACTCTCTCTCTCACACTCTCACTCTCACAGACACACACACACACTCTCTCTCTGTTTTGCTTGTTATCATCGCTTGGGTTGAAGCACATACGTCTTGCTCATCTTCTTCTTCCAATCAACGTGTCACCACGACACTCATTTCCTTTTTCGTTTCTCAGCTCAATCATGCCTGTACTTGTCGCCTGTGCGGGCTTGTTCTTCAGCCTTCTCCCTCTCTCTTCCCCCTGTCGCCCTTGCCTCACTTTGTGCTTTCATGCTTTTTCTGTCTGACTGACCGCTTGCATAATTGCTCCTCTTCCTTTTTTCCTGTAGTGTTCCTCGGCTCTGCTTCTCTATGCTGACCCAACAACACAACCCTTACATGTCGATACACAACCGTCGCTTTCGCTTTCGCCTTCCTTTTTTTTTTTTTTTTGGTGCTGTTCGTTTTAGCTGGTCTCACAATTGCTGTGTTGGCGGCGGCTGTTCCTTCGCTCTTTGTTGTTCCTTGTACATGCTTTAGCTGCTGTAGTAGTTTTGTGTGTCCACAACACGTTGCCGTCTTTTCGCTGTCCACAATTTCGTTTAGTTAAGCGTCGCTCAGCTGTGTGTACACAAACAGAAATACAAAGAGAAACACACTGCACACGGAACAGTGCAAAGGAAGACAGAAGATCGAAGGCTTCCTGCGATCTACAGCTCAAATATGACAGAGAGAGTGTGTGTGTTTGTGTGTTGTGTTTTGTGTGTGTGTGTGTGAGTGTGTGTGTGTGTGTGTGTGTGTGTGTGTGGGTATGTGTGTGTGTGTGTGTGTTGTGTGTGTGTGTGTGTGTGTGTGTGTGTGTTTTGGTGCGGGGAGGGCACAAGATGCCAATGCTGGTGAGTGTCGTCGATGGGCAATCACGGCAGTGGCGTGCCCTTGAATGTGTGCGCAATGTCCAACAGGTGGCGCCCTTCCTCTGCACGACCGGCACCCGCAACAAAGTCGGGGCCAAGCTCTCTGTTGCCGTGTGGTGGTGGTGCAAAGCAGGGAGTTGGAGGGGGGGGGGAGGGACAGTGCGGGGTGTAAGGGAGTGAGCGCACGTTTGAAATGTTCACGGCCGCAACAAACGCAGCGAGTCAAGAGAGCGAGCAAAGAGAGCGAGCAAAGAGAGCGAGCAAAGAGAGCGACGATGACAGACAGACACAGAGACGGAGAGAGGGAGGGGGATGGAGAGACAGAGAAAGAGAAAGAGGCAAGGTGGCGGTGCCACGCGCGCGCGCACACACACACACACACACACACACACACAATCACACCTGCACACACACACACACACACGCACCTGCACACACACACACACACCTGCACACACACACACACGCACGCACAATCACACCAACCAGCTCACCTGAGCGTGACTGCAATGCGCCGGTCTGTGATTGCGCCGCGATGAACGGCATGCTTCCACTGCGTCCGCGCACTCCCCTGCACAGCCACAAGACTGCGTGCCGGCAGCACCACATACACCTGTGCTCCTTCGTGTTGTGGATGCTCAAAGCTCAGCCGCGTCTCGGACAGCAAGTTAACCGTAACCAGGCGCTCGCCCCAGATCCTGCACAACCGCGAGCAGCCAGAAAGTGAACGCAGCCAGGAAGTGAATGGAGTCAGGAAGTGAATGAAGCGAACCGCACGAACAGTTGGTGCTTTTCGTGGCCACGACGTTGTGTCACAACAGCACGTGCAAGTGTCTCACGACCATGACGCTCACCAGTCGTCATCAAAGTGCATGTCGATGGCTGCGCCGCGCTCTGGCCGGTAGTCGAGGTGGCACTGCTCCACAGGCTCAAAGTCCTGCCAAGATGGTTTGTTTCAGTGTGGGCAAAGCGGGATCAGCTCAAAGGGACAGAAGAGCGTCGGGCAGACAAGGGCTAGGCTGGTGATGTACAACAGCGATCAACGCAGGCGCACGCACCTGGAGGCATGGGAGAGCCTGCATTCGCGCAACCAGGTCGCGGGATGAGGATGGTAGTCCCGTGAAGTTGCCAACCTTGACCTTTTTGCGTTTGAAGTTGACCTTTGGGCCAAAGTCCTGTTCCATCACATCATTTCATCACATGACAGCGAGCATAGAATAAGCAAGGAACCATTTGTTACTTATGAGCGTACACAGACACGCGCACGGTGGCACGCAATGTCACACACACACACACACATGGTTGCGCAACGACAAAAACAACCAACCAACCAACCAATCCTTTCCCCACCACACACACACACACGCATACGTACATACACACACGCGCGCGCGCACCTGCTTCCAGCGGCCGGATTGGGAAAGCTTCCACGGCCATTCGTCCATTTGGGAGAGAAGCGCCTGCTCCTCGTCTGCTGTCACAAACTCGCGAAATACATGCACACCTTCGAAGGCGGGAAGGCCAAGCGACTCTGCAGAGGCACATGTGGAGGCTCCGGTGCACGGCACATCACCTGGAGGCATAATGCGCAACTTTCCACATGCCTCACACCACCGGTATTGCACGTGTGGTGCAGACACCTGTGTGAATGAGAGTGTGTGAGAGAGAGGGAGTGTGTGTGTGTGAGTGTGAGTGAGAGTGTGAGTGTAACCTTGAGTGTGTGTGTGTGAAGATGAGTGTGAGCGAGTGAGCACTCTGACGTGATGATGACAAAAAGTACGCAGCCAATTGCTGTCAAGCACAGGTGTATGCACCTCTTGTTCGTCCCGCGGTGAACATAGGAGACACGTGCGAACTCCTTTGCACCCACACCGTCTGTGCTGCACCGTGGCTGGTGGTGGTGCTGCCTCCTCACGGTCATCCTTCTTCTTCTCCATCACCACCATTGTCATGTCACTGTCTGTCGCTGTCGCCGATGTTGATTGATTTGTGCTGACTCGGCACTTTCCCTCCATTTCCCTCCAGACTGTTGCTGCCACTGAACCACCTGCGATCGAAGATGAGGTTTGTTTTGGCAACTGCGCTTGTGCTCGCCCTTGTGGCGGCCACCTGCAACGCAGCCATCACCAAGGATCAAGTGACCTCCCTCCCAGGTACGGGTGGATGTCTGCGTGTGTGTCTGTGTGTCTGTGTGTCTGTATGTCTGTGTGTCTGTGTGTCTGTGTGTCTGTGTGTCTGTGTGTCTGTGTGTCTGTGTGTCGGTGTTTCTGTGAATCTCTCTCTCTCTCTCTCTCTCTCTCTCTCTCTCTCTCTCTCTCTCTCTCTCTCTCTGCCCCCCCCCCCTCTCTCTCACACACACACTCTCTCTCCCTCCCCGTCTCATCTGGACATGCACACACGCCCTGCGCACGACACTTGCTTGCTCACACATTACCCAGGCTGGGACAAGGCACTTCCTTCCAAGCACTACTCCGGCTATCTCCCTGTTGGAAACGGCAAGGGTTTCCTCCATTACTGGTTCATTGAGTCCGAGAAGAACCCATCCACCGCCCCTGTCGTCGTCTGGCTCAATGGCGGTGAGTATTGCTCATGCATGACAAAGGCATGCAGACACACACGCACACACAGGCGCACATGCAAAGCCAAAACAAACAGACACACACACACACACAACCACAGACACACGCACACGCAGACACACGCACGCGTACAACATGCACTTGTCCCTGTTGCATCTCTTTTTCACTTTCCCCATACACGCCCAACACACCAACCCATGCACGCATGCCACGCTCGTTCGCTTTGCTGCATTCTCACGTCCTCGTCCACACTCGATCTGGCGATTTCACAGGCCCCGGTTCCTCCTCTCTCGTTGGCCTCCTCACGGTATGTGTGTGTGTGTGTGCATGATGTCTTGTGGTGGTTATCGATTGCGGAAACGTCCAAGCCAACAATAGCACCTACACACGTAGCACACACACACACATACATACAACAACAACACCCGCAGCAACAACACACGTACCACACGCACGCGCACACACATACACACACATACACACGCTCACGCTCACGCTTCGTTTGTGTTTCACCTGCGTTGGTTTGTTTTGTCACCTCCCCCTCCCTCCCCCTTAACAGGAGAATGGCCAGTTCCAGACCAACGACAACAGCCTTGACGAGCACGGCAACATCACCCTGCTCTACAACCCATACTCCTGGAGCACCATCGCCAACATGCTGTACGTCGAGCAGCCCAAGGGCGTTGGCTTCAGCTACTGCGCCGAGGGCGTTGACTGCGTCAACACGGACGAGAGCGTTGGCGAGGAGTTTGCCGATTTCCTCGACGGCTTCTTCAACGGCTTCTCCGAGTACAAGAAGAACGACTTCTACATCACCGGTACGTGTGTCTGTCTGTGTATGTGTTTGTGTGTGTGTGTGTGTCTGTCTGTCTATGTGTGTGTGTGTCTGTCTACGTGTCTGCCTGGTTGTGTCTATGCGCTTATGTCTCCAGCTTTGTCTGCACACGCGTGAGCATCATGTGTGATCCATTTTTGTGTGCACACGAGCCCGTTTCCCTTCTTCGTTTCATGGTCCTCGCTCACACACCCCATCGCATGCGTGTGTGTTCGCAGGCGAGTCGTATGCCGGTATCTACATTCCCGAGATTCTCAAGGCCGTGGATGCCCGCGGTAACCTGAACCTCAAGGTCTGTTGGGACTGATATGCTGCTCTCACCATCGTGTCGGTCGCCCCTGCATGTTTGCATCTGCTCCTTGCTTGACTGCATGCCCACTTTGCCTTTGCCTCACCGCCATCTCTTCGACATACACCCGCGCGAATAGGGTGCTGCGATTGGCGATGGCTGCATCGGTAACGAGGTGTCGACGTGCGGCTTCCAGAACCAGGCTGACCGCATTGCTGTGGAGTTCTACTACGGCCACGGCATGTACCCGCAGACCCTGTACCCCAAGATCAAGGATGCCTGCGGCAACTTCACCAAGGAGACGCAACAGTGCCGCGCCGCCCTCTCCGAGATGAACCGCAAGATTGGCAACTTTGACATCTACAACGTCTACGACCAGTGTGGCAGCGACCAAGTCACGTACGTTTGTGTGTGTGTGTGTGTGTGTGTGTGTGTGTGTGTGTGTGTGTGTGTGTGTGTGTGTGTGTGTGTGTGTGTGTGTGTGTGTGCACCCGCCTCTCTCTCTCTCTTGTCTCAGATTTCCTCTGCGTCTGTCTCCCTTTTCTCTGCCATGCTGAAGTTGTTCTCCTCTTCTCGCCTTACACCGCTCACCGCTCCCTCTCTACGCTCCCCTGTTTGCATGCCCTTCCCTCCCCCCCCCACACACACACTTATTTCACTACCACCAGGGTGTCTGACATCTACCGCCAGCTGCGCGAGGCACGCGAGTTCACCACAACCGGCTCCCAGGCGTTTGCCGTGCACCCGCAGCTGCAGAAGGGCGTTGCCGGCGCCCTCAACGACTACGCGTGCGGCGCGGAGAAGGTGATGGGCATGTGGCTGTCCAAGCCCGATGTGCAGAAGGCTCTGCACGTTGACCACCAGGGCCGCCAGCAGTACCGCCGCACCGCCGCCGACCTGCGCCCGCTCTACAAGACGCTGGCACAGAAGTACCGCATCCTCATCTACTCTGGCTCGGTCGACGCCTGCGTGCCCTACTGGGGCTCTGAGGAGTGGACCCGCGAGCTCGGCTTCCCGGAGAAGGAGGCCTGGCGCCCGTGGACCAGCCCAAGCTCGGACGAGCCAAACCAGGAGATCCAGGCTGGCTACGTCACCACATACAACGCTGGCCAGCACAACTTCACCTTCCTCACCGTCTCTGGCGCCGGCCACCTTGTGCCACAGCACAAACCAGGTCAGTCACTATGTCTGTGTGTGTATATGTTGTGTGTGGGGTGTGCGTTCATGTGTGTGTGTGTCTGTCTGTCTGTCTGTGTGTGTGTATCTGTCTGTCTGTGTGTCTGTCTGTCTGTCTGTGTGTGTGTGTGCCTGTCTGTCTGTGTGTGTGTGTGTGTGTCTGTCTGTCTGTGTGTCTGTCTGTGTGTGTGTGTGTGTGTCTGTCTGTCTGTCTGTGTGTCTGTCTGTCTGTGTGTGTGTGTGTGTCTGTGTATGTGCTCATGTGTCTGTTGGATCTCATGGAGCATTCGCCGTGGTCACATTTACCTCTCACCTTTCTCCTTCTTGCCCCAACCCCAAACAACAGCCCAAGCCTTGACCATGTTCAAGCGCTTCCTCAACAACCAGCCGTTCTAAAGCGGATGGCCCGCCCGCTGGACCGTGTGCGTGCGCGTGAGACATGTTGTCGTTGGGACTGCAAAACGTACTCACAACAACACCAAGCATCCCAACAGCAACCACACCACACCAACCACACAAACCAACCAACCAGTTGCGCCAAGTAAACACGACACCACAAACCATCTTCAACGCAAATGAAGAAATCTATGCAAAATTTCCATCCAATTTTCGTCTCTGCCGTGAACGTTCTCGCGCGGTAGCAGCTACGAGCACGCAGCGAACAGCCGACACCACACGCACGCACCATCACCAACCATCATTACCACCTCACGACTATCCATCAACCACAACACCCCACAACGGCAACAATGGCCAGCAGCAACACAGACTGCAGGTTCTTCCTGTTCTCAACTTGCTCAAAGGTAGGGTAGCCTGGCGTATGAGTGAATTAGAAAACAACCCCCTTGTTAGTTGAACTCGCGAGCCCTTGCTTGTATGTCGGTTTGTGTCTGTGCTTGTGTTTGTGTTTGTTTGTCTGTGTTTGTCTGTGTGTCTGTGTGTCTGTGTGTCTGTGTGTGTCTGTGTGTGTCTGTGTGTGTCTGTGTGCACCTTGCCTTCCCACCTTTCTCCCCTCCTTCGAGGCTCCCTTTCCTACCGTCGCTTTCCTCTCTCTCCCTCTCTCCCTTTCTCTCTCTCTATCTGTTCGTCAATCTGCTCGTTTGTCGCGGGGCGAGGGCGCAAGGTGATGGGGAAGCGGCTTGTGTCTCCTGTGCTCCGTGTTGTGTTGAGTGACGTGCCCTCCGTGTGCCTTGGCAGCCGTGTCCATGTCACCTCGGCCGGTCCACACCCCACACCCCACAGCACCCAGACACAACAAGAAGCAAACACACCACAACAAGAAGCAAACACGCCACAACAAGAAGCACCTCCACCCCCACCATTGCCATTGCACGACAAGTGCCAAGGCCAACACCCAAACTTGCGCAAATACACGCAAACACACACACGCGCACGCGCTGTAACGTGTTTGTCTTTTTTTTTCCTCGAGTTGCTTCCTCTCCCCCGCCCGTCCCTTTCATGTCGTCTGTGTTCTGCCCTTCCCCATCAGGTTCTGGTGGTCTTGATCACCAGAGCCAGCCTCGCCCTATGCTCCCTTTCTGTTGGCTGCACGTCTGTCCCACATCCTGCTGGAGAGTGTGCGTTGCTCTGTTGGTCACACCCAACCAACAACGTTGTATTCCAGTTTCCCATGTGTGCTGTCCGTCTGCATGGTGGACACAAAACAGCGCAGTGGCTGTGGTCCACACACGCACACACCCCTCCGCCCCACCACCTCTCTTCTCTGTCGTCTCTTGCCTTGTGCTCGTCAGCCCTTGACCTTGGGGCGTGCAATCGCGTCATCCACTCGACATCAGCTTCATGGGCAGTGACACAGTCATCGTCATGATCGCGGTCGTCTCCACCCTCTCCACTCTTTCATTCCGATTCAACCAACATCCATCCATCTTCCACTCATGATGACGATGCAACTTCGCGTGCCCCTCTCCCCCTGAACTGAACTTCTTCTGGTTCCCGCGACCCCTTCTCCGGGACTCGGCACGCCCTCCATCACCCTCGTCATCTTCCACCAACCCGAATCACAACCTGAACAACCTGACCGACGACAACGCCCACCGGCCCCTTCGTTAACGACGTCTCGTCCATTGTCTCTTCTTTCGTCGCAACACAGGGCGCGGCATGCCCCTTCCGACACTCGGAAGCGGCCCTCAAGACAAACATTGTCTGCCCGCACTGGAAGAACGGCGAGTGCACCAACCCCGGCTGTAAACTGAGGCACTTTGAGGACACCAAGGACCGCAGCACTGTGCCTTGCTACTGGGAAACACAGCCGGGCGGATGTACCAAGCCAAACTGCCCTTTCAGACACAAGAACAGAGCCCCTTTCTCCGTGAGCGGCCCCAAACGCCCATCGACAACAATGGCAACACCAGCAATCGGCAACAAGAGGCCCCTCAACACAACAAAGCCACCGACAACTACCACACCTGCCAAGTCATCCTCGTCAACTCCTCTATTCAAGCTCGCCTCCACAGGTGCCAACACTCAACACACACCGACAACGATGACGTCGAGATTGGTACCGACAACAAGGGCGGCTGCGCCACCACCATTCTCTGCACCACCATCGTCATCTTCGTCGTCATCATCATCGTCAGCGCCGCTGTTTGGCCTGATGCCATCGCCCTCCCGTGGACCTCACCAGCAACCGCCAGCCGGGGCGCGTGGCATGCCTTATGGCCCACAACCAACGCCCGGCCCTGTGTCCCCGCAGCGGCAGTTTCGCCCGGGCCTCATGGGCCGTCCACCAGCTCCGGCAACGACGATGAATGCGCCGCCCTACTCGGCCCTGCCAACACCACACGCAACACCAGTCACAGCCACAACAACGCCCACATCGCCGCCAATGGGCAGGTTTGCCCCCGTGTCGCGCCCGCGTCCGCCCACAACAGCGGCGGCGGCGGGGACAGCAATGCCGCCCCAACACATGCGCATGGGTATTGGCATGGGCATGGGCAGCTACGGGCCGCGAGGACCAACGATGCCAACGATGATGATGCAGCAGCAGCAGCAGCAGCAGCAGCAGCAGCAACAACAACAGCAGCAGCGTGGGATGATGGCTGGGCGTGGCATTGGGATGATGGCAAACGGTCCTGTCGGTGGTGGCCCTGGCAATGTTGGTCATGTCACCATGATGGGCCGCAATCCCGGCCTGATGCAACATCAGCAACACCCGCAACATCGCCCAGCCCATGCGCCGTCTGCTCGCATGCCGCCACCCCCAACAACATCATCATCAGCGCCATCATCATCGTCTTCTGTGAATGTGATTTCGCGCTCTGAGGCGCGCATGCGGGAGCAGCTCAAGGCCAAGCTCAAGCAGAAGAAGGCCAAGGAACAGCACAAGATGAAGCAGCAGCAGCAGCAGCAGCAGTTGGATGGGGCGGCCAAGCCAAAGAACGTGAACGTACGCAAGGAAACGACACACGCACCCGCAGCAGCGGCGGCAGCGGCATCAACGACCAAGAAGAAGGTACCGGTGCACGCGCGGCTGGAGGGTGTTAAGGTGCCCGGTGGCAGCAATACCAAGGCCGCTGCTCCGACAACCAAGAAGCCCAATGCGGCAGCTGCAAAGGCGACACCAGCAACAACGGCTGGAATAACTGCAGGAGCGGCAGCAGCTAGGAGGGGCAGTGCTGGCGGTAGGCAGGGGAAGAAGAGTGCGGGTGCGCAACTCCTGTTCACGCGAGCAACATCTGGCCCAGCCGTGGCCAAGGCCGACCCCAGCAGCAAGACAGCGCCGACCAAGAACAAGAACACCGGCAGCGGCGGCGCAGACGGCACTGGCACAGATGCAGACAATGCTGCAAAGCGTGCCAAGCTCATCATGCCACCTGTCCCCAAGCGCAACAAGCAACAGCAGCAGCAGCAGGTTGCGCAGAAGCTGGCTGCTACTGGCCAGAAGACTACGACCAGCCCTGCCGCCAGCAGCAGCGGCAGTGGTGGTGGTGGTGCGACCTTTGAGGTTCTTCCCCTCTCCCGCATCCGCCAGTCCAAAAATGGTGCTGCCAAGGCCTCCTCCTCCTCCTCCTCCTCCACTGCAACAGCGGCGGCGGTAGCTACAAAGGCAGCAGGTTCAGCGACGACGACGACGACGGCAACGACGACGGCAACGACGACAGCAGCAGTGGCGTCAGCAGCAGGTAAAGCTGGTGGCCGAACGAGCCCGAAGCGGCGGGTGTCTGGCACGCCGTCATCAGCGTCAACAGCGGGTGGCGAAGCGGTGGCAGCGAAGAAGGCAAAGGTCGCAACAACGTCAACACCAGCACCAGCGCCAGTGTTCACGATCAAGCGCCTCGCAGATATCAAGAAGGAGCAGCCAATCAAGTCACCCAAAACAGCAGTCACCGCGCCAGCAAAAACCGAGCCCATGACAAAAAAGGCAAAGGCGTCGGCAAAGCGACCTTCAACAGCCAAGCCAGCGACGCCGACGACGACGACGACATCGACGACGACGACGACACCGACTTTGCAAACCCTGAAGAAGAAGGAAACAACCCCTGCCAAAACGCCAACGCCAACTCCAACGACAGCGGCGCCTGCTGCAACGAGCAAAGCATCAGCATCGACTAAGCCGGTGGTGGCGGCGACCAAACCGCAACCACAGCAGCAGCAGCAGCAGCAGCAGCAGCAGCAGGCGAAGACGAAGGCGAAGCGAGCGTCAACGACGACAACGACGACGACCCCTAAGCAGCAAACAGCCCCAGTCAAGGGCACAAGCACAGCAGCAACGCCAACAACAACAGCCGGCGCTGCGGCGGTTGTGAAAAAGAAGATTGCAACCACCGCTGCCACCGCTGGCAAGAAGGCACCAGCAAAAGCACCAGCAGCGACAGCTACAAAGACAACAACACCGTCCACCGCGACCACGACCACGACCACGACAACCAAGCCAGCGAAGACGACCAAGAAGAAGGCGGTGGCTACGGCGGCAAGCAACACGGCTGCTGCTGCAAAGCCAGCGCCAACCAAAGCCGGTGTTCGCAGGCCGAGCAGCGCAGGGAAGCCCGCTGTTGTGTCGAAGGCAAAGGCACCCGCAACGGCACCCGCAACGACAGCAGCAGCAGCCGTGTCGACAAAGAAGAAGACGACGGCGGCACAAGCTGTGAATGCCAGCACCGCGAAGCCACCGCAGCGCACGCCAGCAACTGCATCAAAACCATCCACAACCGCTGCAGTAGCCAAGAAGAAAAAGGCAGCGGTGTCCACGACAGCGACAACCAAGGCGGCCCCTGCTGCCAAGAAAGCAGCAGCGCCCGCAGCCAACGCAAAGCCGGCAACAGCTACCAAACCAGCTGCCACAACAGCGAAGCCAGCGGCGGCGACAACAACCCCGAAGGACAAGAAGACCAAAGACGCAGGAAAGAAGGCAGAACAGGTGAAGAAGGAAGAGCGGAAGGAGACGAAAGACAAAGATGATGAGGAGGATAAGGAGCTGTTCTCGCTTGAAGAGATTAAGGAATACATGCAGAAGAAAAAGCCTTCAGAGGACACGCACGACGTGGACTTTACAGATCCAAATGACGACGAAGGCTTTGAGGTGAGCTTGCTATGTGTGTGTGTGTGTGTGTTTTGGGGGGGGGGGAGGGGCGTGTCTGTGTCTGCGTCTGTACGTGTGTCTGTACGTGTGGGTGTGGGTGTCGGTGTGTCTGCCTGTGTGTATATTGAAGGCATCCACCCCAACCATCTCACGTTTGACGCTGTTTGTTGCTCGCTTTTGTCCAATCCAGTTGCTGATGGGACTTTGAACGACCACGCCCATGCAACAGTCGTTTTGGGTGTTTGGCCCTGCTGTCACGCGTTCCAGAAATCGTCATGCGAGGACAACATGTGTGCACAACCACTGCCCGCGTGCGACCTTCCTTATGCATGTGTCCCTGTGCCTGATTTGACTTTTAATTTGTGTCTGTCTACGTGCAGTTGTCTACGTGTTCCCCGAGTGGGTCAGTCAGTTACCACAACTTCCAAAAGTACATGAAATATTCAAACAGGGAACACCTGCTGCTTGAACGCAATCAACTCGTGTGTACTTGACAGCGTGGTGCAAGCTGAGGACTGAGGGGATGGAGGAAAGAGGAAGTGTGGAGTGATGTAGTTGTGTGTTGTGGTTCTAAGGTGTGGGGGGGGGCTGGCCTGTGAGATGGCGTTGTTGTTTGTTGTTGCCAAAGTGTCACATGTGACAACAACGTCATATTGCA